>NC_077229.1:109506670-109714170 GCF_027887165.1 Monodelphis domestica
AGTAACATTCCCTCTTTAGAACTTCAGGTGACTCAAGGATTTTGATTAAATCCCCCCTAAGGTTCCTCCCAGCTCCCACAAGATGCTTTGAGGACTTTTTGGTTGTTTAGTTTTGTTTTAACTTGTAGGGATGAGTAGACATTCATTCTTTTTCATTCTCCCTCACAAATATAATACATATATATATATATATATGTAGTATAGGATAGCACCACTTTCATAAAAAAATACTGATTCTAGAGCCATGTTATTAAGAATAATTCACTGACAAAGGAGGAAACTTGGTGAACTGGAAAGTCTTGGACTTTGAATCCAAAAACTTGCACTTAAGTTTGACTTTGTCAGTTACCTAAGCTCTGTGACTTCTGGCAAGACACTTAAAATCTCCCATCCTTTTTTCTCGTTGGTAAAGTGGAGCAAATACTATTGGAACCATTTATCTCCCATCATCATTGTGAGTAAAATGGTTTGTGAATTAAGTCAATAAACATTTATTTATTTATTTTGAAACCGTTACCTTCTGTCTTAGAATCAATACTATATAATGGCTTTAAGGAAGAAAAGTTATAAGATCTAGGCATTTGGAGCTAAGTGACTCACCCAGGGTCACACAGCTAGGAAGTTTCAGAGGACAGAACTAAACTAAGGATCTCCTGTCTCCAAGCTTGTCTCTCTATTTACCAAACCACCTAGTTACCTTTTTCTTTACTTCTCTTTATTTTTTTGAAACTCAATAAACATTAAATAGGTGCTATATACTGATCTCATATATATGTTATAAATTGGAGAAAATTAACTGAAAGAATTAGAATTAGGAGTAAAAAGAAAAGTCTCTGCAGGTGTAGAGGACTTGTATGGGTTCACACAGATCATGGGCCAGAGCATAGCCAAGTTCTCCCTACCTACTTACTATATACATGTATAAATTGCTCACCTCTAGTTGTTTTTTTTTTTAACTCTTACCTTCAGTTTTAGAATCAATGCTATATAGTGTCTCTAAGGCACAAGTGTGTGAGGACTACGCAGTTGGGGCTAAGTGACTTGCCCAGTGTTACACAGGTGGAAAGTATCTGAGACTAGATTTGAACTCAGGACTTCCTACCTCTAGGCTTTCAATCCACTGAGCCACCTAGCTACCCCATCATCTTTCATATTCAAGGAGAACCAATGTCAAATGATATCACAGATAATGACTTGAGCAAGAACTCTCTTTAAGTGAGGCAGTTGCACAAAATTATCAGCTTTACTCTCTCTTCCAGAGTCTTCAGAGTCCAGTGACAAGACAGGAGTGAAGATGACTGATATTGTCACAGCGTGCCCCAGATGACTGTGCTATGACATCTTGGAGCCACAGGGGAGAGTTGGGTGAAAGGTGGTCAAAGGTGGCTGAGTAGCCCTGAAAAAGGCTTGGCAAACTCTCATACAGAGGTGTTATTCCTCCCTGAGTAGCTCAAAATATATGAATACTTTATGATTATAAAAAGCTTATAAAGAAAAACACAATAGGGGACTTCAAAGGAGAGGTGGGAGAGAAGGGAGACAGCTGTGTTTCTGGGTCTCTCTCACACCTCAGAATGTAGCCCCTGCCCCTCTCCCTCCAATAAATGTTTATTCCATGCTGCTTTTTCTAAGTACCACCCCTCAATAAATTTCCTGTCTTCATAAATTTTCTTTCATGCTTCTTTCTCTGAGTAGGATATCTCCTGGTTATTGCTCTATATATGGTTGGCTTAGTTAGAAAAGAAGACTCCCAAGAGGAACACCTCTAACTCCAGGGCACAGATCAATTTATTAGATGATTTAAAAGTTTCTTCATCAAATACTGAGAAACTAGCCTTTAAAGAATTAGTCTTCTTATATTCTGGGAATCAGAAGACTCAGATTCTAGTGCTGGTTCTACCTTCACCAGTTGTGTCATCTTGTGCTTGCTTTGGCAGCACATACACTAAAAGAACAAAGAAAAACAAAAAAAATAAAAAAAACCTTTGTGTCATCTTGGGAAAGTTGTCCTATCACTCATCTTTATTTTTCCTTTCTGTAAAGTGAGGGATTAACACTGGTCACTTCTAATATCCTACATTTTAAACACTAATTTCTGTGTTCTTAGGTTGATTCTAGCTTTAACATTCCAAGTCTTATGTAAAATGATCCCCCACTCAACCACTCTGGCATCCGGAGGTGCATTGGTTTTCTGTTCGATAAATAATTGGCGAAGTGTCAAAGGACAGGAAAAGTGAATCAAGCAAGTGGCAGTTGTTCTAGGCAGAGAAGATTATATAGGTCAGGGGGAAGCCCACACTAACTGGCTGCTAAATTTTATTCTAAGCTAACCCAGGCTGTTGTCCAGGGAAATGCCTTGCCACACACACAGAGGGCACAGAGACTGGCAGCTAGTGTTGGAAGGAAGTTTCATTGAAGAGCTGTTGTGACAGCTAAAGCTCAAAGAATGCAGTGGAGGAGACAGGGATGACAGCCAGGGGCCTCCTGCAGAGAGGGAGCATAATTGGGAGCAGAAACAGACAACTCTAGCCTGATGTGATGGCTTCAAAGGGGTTATTTTTAATCAATGAGAACACAGATTGTGGAGAAAGAGGGAGAAGATCATATGATGAGGTACAAACAGATTTATGGGCTTGATACTGTACTTAAATGCTTAGATCATGCATATATTTATTAATTCACATGTCACTGTTTGTTTTGGGGCAAGTGACTTGGCATATCTGTGATTCATTTTTTCCATATGTAAAGAACCTCGGGGGTATGATAGAGAGAATATTAGATTTGGAGTCAGAGAGAAGGGAGCCAAAATCCAGTCTCAGAGTTCTTGGAAAAGAGGGTTAAGTGACTTGCCCAGGGTCACATAGCTAGGCAGTGTCAGAGGCCAGAATTTAATCCAGCCCTGTGATTCTAAGCAAGCCACTTAAGTGTGTCTGCCTCAGTCTTGTGGTGTCAAGAAAAGTACCTATCTCTCACAGTTGTTCTGAGGATAAAACGAAATGATGTTTGTAAAATGCTTAGCACAGTATTAGACACATCATAAGCACTATAGAAATGCCCATTATAGAAAACCCAAAAACAAGGGTCCCCAAACTATGGCCTGCGGAGCACATGCGGCCTCCTGAGGCCATGTGTCTGCCCCCGCCCAGGACACTTCCGGAAGGGGCACTTCTTCCATTGGTGGTCAGTGAGAGGAGCACTCTATGTGGCAGCACTGCAAAGCGTGGCAATACTCACATACAGTACTACATCTGGTGACATAATCCTTTGAGTGGCACCTTAGAACAAGGTGCCTCACAAAAGATATGTGGCTGGCTGCACAATGGAAGATGTCAGCATGGTGAGCAGAGATCTAGAGGAGGGGATTCTGCACTGTGTATACTGCTGTCCATTTAGGGTTAGGGTTAGGATTAGATTTTTATAGTCTAGCCCTTCAATGGCCTGAGGGACAGTGAACTGTCCCCCTGTGTAAATAATTTGGGGACCCCTGCCTAGGAGAGTTGGGCTAGGTGAAAGGATCCTAGCATTTAGGACTGCTGGGGTAGTTAAGAGTTCATCTGGGGGCAGCTGGGTGGCTCAGTGGATTGAGAGCCAGGCCCAGAGATAGGAGGTCCTGGGTTCAAATCTGGATTCAGACACTTCCTAGCTGTATGACCCTGGGCAAGTCAGTTGAGCCCTTTTACCTAGCCCGTATCACTCTTATGCCTTGTACAATACACAGTATTAACCCTAATATGAAAGGTAAGGGTTTTAAAAATTAAATTTAAAAAAAAAGATTTCATCTAGTCCCCTTGAGCTGATTTTAAAGAGGAGGAAATTGAGACCCAGAGGTGAAGCAATTGGCCCATGGTCACAAAGTCCATAAGTAGAAGAGCTGGGTTTTAAAACTAGTCTCCTTTTCCAAATCCATTGCATTTTTCAACACAAATCCTAACCTTTCAGAACCCTCCCAATTCTCCAAATCCTCTGATCCTATACCCCTCAAATATATTTTTCTATATCAACAATAATTCTGAACCCTTGTAGAAGAGTCAAAGAATTTCAGAGTTGGAAGAGACCCTAGAAGTCCTGACGAGGAATGATTCCTCTCAACAATATCCACAAGTGGTCACCTAATGTCTACTTAGACACCTTCGCTAATGGATAGAACTCCACTCACCCAGGTATCTGTTTCCATTTAAAATGAGTGCTTATGTTGACTTGGGATATAGCTCTCTATGAGGTATATCTATATGCCTTTCTTTACTTTTAGTTTATTCATCACCCATCATCTCACAGGACAGAGGTCCCCTCTCAGGTGATTTGTCCTTTCAAAGAACTTTCCTCTTCATTTTCTCCTGTAAACTTCATATACTCCTTAGAAGAAATCTTGAGATGGACTATTCTTCCTTTCAACAGAGGAGAAAATCAATGCTCAAAGAAGGTCAGGGATTTGCATTCAGGCCATGTTGTGAGTTAGTGACACCAGTACCTATTGTTTTTGTTCTTGGTATCATTATTATTATTTTAACACTATAATTTTAGCATTAATGCACTTGGCAGAACTTGAGATTAAAAAAAGAAAGGAAATTATGGAATATAAAATCATGGAGACCACAAATGTTTTAAAGAAGGATTTTATTTCAAAGTCCAACATAACAAATCCTCTGAGATATTTCAACTAAATTCTGGATGTGGTACCACTTTCCTTTTATACTTTGTATCTGCAGATATACAAGCCTGAAATCCAGTGTTGTGACTCACATATACATACAACTTTAGTCAGCAAAGCATTGTATTTGCTTTTTCTTAGTATATTCTCTAAAAAAATCTTGTGAGATGGCAGTGGAAGACAGGGCATGCATCATTATCCTTATTTCCCAGTTATTGAATCCATGTCCCAAAGAGGCAATGCGACTTGCCCATGAAAACAAATATTGAAACTAAAGTTAAAGCAATTCTGAGGGTTCACCTCTTACCCATCAGAATGGCAAAAAAGGAAATGGCAAATGGCGTAGTAGGAAAAGAGGCACAATTTGGTAGAGGTGTGAACTAGGCAAGCCATTCCGGTAAGCAATTTGGAACTATGTTCCCAAAGTTACTAAATTGAATATGCTTTGACCCAGAAATGTAACTATTAATCCTTACCTCAAAGACAAAAGAAAGAGGAAAAGAACTTATGTCCTATAAAATATTATTAGAAACTTTTTTTGTATTGACAGAGAATTTGATATGAAAGTAATATCCATTAACTGAGGATCAGCAATACAACTATATACATATCTATATCTATGACTATATATAATCTTTACCTTCCATATCACAATCAATGCTGTATATCAGTTCTGAGGCAGAAGAATGGTAAGGGCTAGACATTGGAAGTTAAGTGACTTGCTCAGGGTCATACAACTAGGAAGTATTTGACTATCCTGTTTCTGGGCCTTGTTCTCAATCCACTGAGTCACCTAGCTGCCCCTAAAATAATGGTACATTACAATGATAGAATACTACTGGGTTTTAAGAAATAATGATGATTTCAGAGAAACCTCAGAAGAATTTTATGAACTGCTTCAAATAATCAGAACAACTTATATAGTTACATTGGCATTTTATATATAGCAACTTTGAAAGACTTTAAAACTCCAAATAGTGTAATGAATAGGAATACTGATACCCTAACATGTCACTCACTTCCTAAAGGAAGAATGATCAACTGAGGGTGTCCGAGGGACTGCAAAAATAGAACTTACTTTTTGGAAAGGATCAATAAGGGTTTTTTTTTTTTTGGTTAGATTATCTATACATATTAAAATGGGTTAGCTGGAATAGAGAAAGAATATATAAAGAATATTTTTGTTTATTGATGTTTTTTAATTTTAAAAATTCCCATCATTATTATTATTTTAAAGACCATGCAGAACCAATGTGGTGGGAATGAAAGGATAAAAATTAAAAAAAGGTTTCCTGATTCCAATTCTAGGACACTTTCCAGATTGCTGAATTCAAGTGATAAATTTATCTGAATTGTTTCAAGAAAAAATGATCTCCTTTCTTTGTGTCTCTGCATAGTTCTTCTCTTATGGAGTGTGGATGTGTTACTTCCTTATATTCATCTTTTTATCATCTTTAGCTTATTTCAAAGGATCTACTTGGTTGCACTGTCTCATCAAACAAATTGTATTTGCCAACCTATATTTCCTAAACATTGTACATCCTTTCTTCTTTCCCCTGCCCTTGAGGGCAGAGACTGGTCTTTGTTTTGTCCTTGGACATCCAGAGTCTATCACAGTCTCATACAAAATAGATACTTTAAATCCTTGTGGAATTAGAGTCAACAGCTTGTCTTTAACTTGGTTTTCATCTTTCAGTGATGCTGTCTTTTTCTGAACAGCACATCTCAGATGTTCCATCCATGCCCTGTCCTTAGGGAACTCTCAGACTCAGAGGAAAGATACAACCTTGGGCTGAAGAGGAAGATATGTAGCCCCTGCCTGCAGGGACAATCTGTTCTGAAGAAAGAGACAAAGGCCCTGCCCAGAGATTGCTTGACCTGAAACAAAGACACACCCTCTGCCCAATCTGAGTGAGTGCACACAATGAGGAAACAAACTTATGTGGTTGAGATTCTTTGAGTCTTGGTTAGTAATTAAGCTGTCAGATAATAGATATATAACCTGGTAACCAAGACAGATCAAGTGTTAGGTCCACATAGAATGGAATCCCCTCAACTGTCTGCTTACTGAATTTTCTACCCCTTGTGGAAAGTAATCCCAGAATATTCTCAGCCTGAGAACTTAGAAAGGCTGGGGACATGTGTTCATGTCCCCAGAGGGATTCCCAGTTGGCACAGAGCCCAGGAAGAAATGAAAGCTTTCCAAGTTCCTGTCTATGTTTCTTCTCTCTGCAGTGACCTCAGGGCTTGGATCAATTGCACAGTTATGTAAAGGCTTCCCTTGGAGGAGGTCAATATTTCACATTATGGGAAAGTAGATCTTGTGTAATTAAGTGATTGCTAGTAAAGCCTGGACCTTTGATTTTCTTTCTATATTTACAATTCCTTTCTTTCAACTTCTCCCTGGGCCATCTGTCCATCAGTACCCTGCTCATTGGAGCATTTGGAGTGACTCTAAATTGAAGGCAAAGTCTGGTCTGGGCACTATATTCACCCAGTTGCCTACCATCCTTCCTTTGAACATCCCTACAGCCTCAGTCATCTCCTCACCAAATAGGGATGGTCACCCTCTTTGCTCAGAAAACTTCTTCCACTGGTACCCTGGATGCCAACCCTTTCTATCTCTTCTAGCCTTCATCAGTCATCTCCTTTCCCATGTATCCTTCAAACCAACTCTTCTATATTAGGGTTTTTGTTCATTGCTTAAAACCATGCTTAGTTCTCCCTTCCCAAGAGATCTTAACGTAAAATTATTAGCTTCTTTAAAAATTCAATTCATAATCAAAATTAGAAGGGAGGGAACAAATTAGTAAAAAAATCTTTATAACAAAACATCCAACAAAGGTCTAATTACTGAAACTTATAAAGAGCTAAATGAATGGTACAAAAAATCAAGCCATTTCCCAATTGTTAAATGGGCAAGGGACACGTATAAGCAATTTTCACACAAAGAAATCAAAAGGTTTTTTTGTAATATCAATATGATTAAATAAATAAGCATATGAAAAGTGTTCTAAATCTCCTATAATTAGAGAAATGCAAATCAAAATAATTCTGATGTACAACCTTACACCTAGCAGATTGGCTAACATGACAGCAAAGGAAAGTAGCAAATGCTGGAGGGGATGTGGCAAAATTGGGACATTTATTCATTGTTGGTGTAGTTGTGAATTGATCCATTCTGGATGGCAATTTGCAACTGTGCCCAAAGGGCACTAAAAGACTATCCTTTGATCCAGTCATACTATTGCTGGGTTTATACCCCAAAGAGATCATAAAGAAAAAGACATGTACAAAAATATTTATAGCCACACTCTTTGTGGTGGCAAAAATCTGGAAAATGAGGGGTTGGGGAATGGCTGAACAAATAATGGTATCTGTTGGTGATGGAATACTATTGTGCTCAAAGGAATAATGAACTGGAGGAATTCTATTTGAACTGGAATGACTTCCATCAATTGATGCAGAGTGAAAGAAGTAGAACCAGGAGAACCTTATACACAGGAACTGATACACTGTGGCACAATTGATTGTAATGAGCTTTTCTCTATTAACAGCAATGCAAAGACCTAGGAGAATTATTAGGGACTTAGGAGAAAGGACACTATCCACATTCAAAGGAAGATCTGTGGGAATAGAGATACTGAAGAAAAACAACTACTTGATCACAAGGGTCAATGGGGATATGATTGGGGATGTAGATTCTAAGTTATCACCCTAATGCAAATATTAATAATATGAAATAGGTCTTGATCAATGACAGTGGAAATGCTCACTGGCTATGGAAAAGGGTAGGAATAGAGGAGAGAAAGAACTTGAATTATGTAAACATGAAAAAATATTCTAATTAATTTTAAATTAATTAATTAAATATCATTTTTAACTAAAAAATGTCAATTCATACACCACCTTCTCAATAACAACTTTCCTGATTTTCCTGAACTACTAGTTCATGATTGTTATCTTACATATGTACATCTCTCCTCCAAAAGTAGGTAAACTCCTTGAAAAAAGGTAGTGACTTCTTTTTTGATATTTATATCTTCAGAGTTCTGATACTTACTAGGTGTTTAATAATTGCATGTTAATTTATTATCTTTTTTAAATTTTGTTTATTTAGTCAATTTAGAAAATTATTCCTTGGTCACAAGAATCACATTATTTCCCTCCCTCCCCTCTCCCTTTCTACTCCCACAGTTTTTTCTCTGAATATGGATAGTATTTTTTTCTCATAGATTCCTCCAAGTTTTCAGGATCACTGTACTGCCATTAATGAGAAGTCCATTACATTCAATTGTACCACAGTGTATTAATCTCTGTGTACATTGTTCTCCTGGTTCTACTCCTTTCACTCTGCATCAATTCCAGGAGGTCATTCCAGTTCCCACGGAATTCCTCCAGTTTATTATTCCTTTGAGCACAATAGTATTCCATTACCAACATATATCACAATTTGTTCAGCCATTCCCCAATTGAAGGGCATTGCCTCATTTTCCAATTTTTTGCCACCACAAAGATTTCAGCAATGAATATTCTTCTACAAGTGTTTTTGCTTATTATCACTTTGGGGTACAAACCCAGCAGTGCTATGACTGGATCAAAAGGCAGACAGTATTTTAGCACCCTTTTGGCATAGTTCCAAATTGCCCTCCAGAATGGTTGGATCAATTCACAACTCCACCAGCAATGCATTAGTATCCTGACTTTGCCACATCCCCTCCAACATTCATTACCTTCTATTGCTGCCATGTTAGCCAATCTGCTAGGTGTGAGGTGATACCTCAAAATTTTTTTGATTTGCCTTTCTCTGATTATAAGAGATTTAGAACACTTTTTCATGTGCTTATTAATAGTTTTGACTTCTTTAACTAAAAACTGCCTATTTATGTCCCTTGCCCATATATCAATTGGAGAATATTCAGCTTGATTTTTTGTACAATTGATTTAGCTTTTAATAAATTTGAGTAATTAGACCTTTGTCAGAGGTTTTTGTTATGAAGATTGTTTCCTAATTTGTTGCTTACCTAATAATTTTGGTTGCATTGGTTTTGTTTGTATAAAAACGTTTTAATTTGATGTAATCAAAATTATTGATTTTACATTCTGTGATATTTTTCTAGTTCTTGCTTGGTTTTAAAGGCTTTCTTTCCCAAAGATCTGATATATATACTATTCTTTGTTCATCTAATTTCCTTATAGTTTCCTTCTTTATATTCAGGACATTCACTCATTTTGAGTTTATCTTGATTTAGGGTGTGAGATGTTGATCCAACTCCAATGTCTCCCATACTGCCTTCCAATTTTCCCATCAGTTTTTCTCAAATAGTGGATTTTTGTCCCCAAAGTTGGGATCTTTGGACTCATCATAGACAGTCTTGCTGAGATCACTTACCCCAATTCGATTCCACTGATCCTCCTTTCTGTCTCTTGGCCAATACAAAATTGTTTTGATTACTACTGCTTTATAGTATAGTTTCAAATCTGGGACTGCAAGGCCTCCTTCTTTCACATTTTTTTTCATGATTTCCCTAGATATCCTTGATCTTTTTTTCTTACAAATGAACTTTGTTATTTTCTTCTAATTCAGAAAAAAAAAGTTTTTTGGTAATTAATTGGGTATGGGACTAAATAAGTAAATTAATTTGGGTAGGATTGTCATTTTTATTATGTTAGCTCATCCTACCCATGAGCAATAAATGTTTTTCCAATTGTTCAGATCTACTTTTAATTGTGTGGAGAGTGTTTTATAGATGTGTTCATATAGCTCCTGTGTTTGTCTCAGCAGATAGATTCCCAAGTATTTTATATTGTCTATGGTGATTCTAAATGCATTTCTTTCTAATTCTTGTTCCTGAGATGTTTTGAAAATATATAAAAATGCTGATGACTTATGTGGGTTTATTTTGTATCCTGCAACTTTGCTAAGGTTGTTGATTATTTTGACTAGCTTCTTGGTTGATTCTCTAAGATTCTTTAAGTAGCCCTTCATAACATCTGCAAAGAATGATAACTTGGTCTCTGCATTGTCTTTTTTAATAAATTCAATTTCTTTTACTTCTCTAATTGCTACAGCTAGTGTTTCTAGTACAATGTTAAATAATAGAAGTGATAATGGGCATCCTTGTTTCACTCCTGATCTTATTGGGAAGAATTTGAGTTTATCCCCATTGCAGATGATGTTCGCTGATGATTTTAGATATATACTATTTATTATTTTTAGGAAAGGCCCTTCTATTCCTATGCTTTCTAGTGTTTTCATAGGAATGAGTGTAGTATTTTGTCAAAGGATTTTTCTGCATCTATTTTCTGAACCATGTGATTTTTGTCAGTTTGCTTGTTAATATGGTCAATTATGTGGATGATTTTCCTAATATTGAACCATCCTTGCCTTCTTGGTATGAATCCTACCTGGTCATAGTGAATAACTCTCGTGATCACTTACTGGAGTCTTTTTCCTCGTATCCTATTTAAGATATTCTGCATCTACATTCATAAGAGAGATTGGTCTGTAGTTTTCTTTCTCTGTTTTTGACCTGCCTGGTTTTGGAATCATTACCATATTTGTGTTGTAAAAGGAATTTGGTAGAACTCCGTCTTTGTTTATTCTGTCAAATAGTTTGTATAAAATTCGGATTAGTAGTTCTTTGAATGTTTGATAGAATTCATTTGTGAATCCTTCTGGTCCTGGGGATTTTTTCTTAGGGAGTTCTTTAATAGTTTGTTTAATTTCTTTTCTAATATGGGGTTGTTTAGGTATTCCATTTCTTCCTCTGTTAGTCTAGGCAATTTATATTTTTGTAAATATTAATTCATATCTAGATTGTCATATTTATTGCCATATAATTGGTCATAAAATTTTTAATGATTGCCTTGATTTTTTCTTCATTTGTGGTGAGATCTCTCTTTTCACCTTGGATACTTTCAATTTGGTTTTTCTTCTTTCCTTTTGTTAATTAGATTGACAAGTATGTTGTCTATTTTATTTGGTTTTTTTTTAATACCAGCTTCTAGTCTTATTTATTAAATCAATAGTTCTTTGACTTTCAATTTTATTAATATCTCCTTTGATTTTAGTATCTCAAATTTAGTCTTTGTCTGAGGGTTTTTAATTTATTCACATTCTAGTTTTTATTTTAATTTGCATGCCCAATTCATTGACTTCTGCTTTTCTAATTTGTTAACATATGAACTCAAGGATATGAATTTCATGCAGTATTGCTTTGGTTGCATCCCATAGATTTAGAAGGATGTCTCTTCATTGTCATTTACTTCAATGAAATTATTGTTTTTAAGATTTTTTCTTTAACTAAACAGTTCTGGAGAATCGTAGTGTTTAATTAACAATTATTTTTTTGATTTGCCTCTCCATGTATCTTTACTATTATTTTCATTGCATTGTGATCTGAGAAGATTGCATTTATTATTTCTGATCTTTTGCACTTGTTTGCCATGTTTTTATGCCCTAGTACATGATCAATCTTTGTGAATGTACCATGTGCTGCTGAAAAGAAGGTGTAGTCCTTTTTGTCCTCATTTATTTTTCTCCACATATCTACTAACTTTAATTTTTCTAAGAATTCATTTACTTCTCTTTCCTCTTTATTATTAATTTTTTGGTTTGATTTATCTAATTCTGATAGAGGAAGGTTCAGGTCTCCTAATAGTATAGTTTTTCTATCTATTTCATCCTTGAGCTCCTCTAGTTTCTCCTTTAGATATTTGGATGCTATGCCATTTGGTGCATACATGTTGAGTACAGATATTTAGTCATTGTCTATACTGCCTTTTATCAGGATGTAGTTACCTTCCCTATCTTTTTTAACTAGATTTATTTTTACTTTGGCTTTGTCAGATATCATGATTGTTACTCCTGCCTTCTTTTTATCAGTTGATGCCCAATAGATTTGGCTCCCTCCTCTTATTTTTACCCTATTCGTGTCTACCTTCCTCATGTGTCTTTCTTGTAGATGGCATATAGTATGGTTTTGGTTTCTAATCCACTCTGCTATTCATTTGTATTTTATGGGTTAGTTTATTCCATTTACATTCAGTTATGATTACTAGCTGTATATTTCCCAGCATTTTGATTTCCACTCATTGTCCTGCCTTTTCTTCTTTCACTATTTCTTTCTATACCAATGTTTTGTATTTAATCAGTTCCCCTAATTGCCATTCTTATTTTAATTCGCTTTCTACCCCCCTCCCTTCTGATTTCCCTCTTAATTGCCTTAGAGTTTTTTTATACTTCCCCACCACCCTCTCATTCCATTGTACTGCTCCCCCTCCCCAATCTGTTTGTTACCCTTCTACTTCTTTATAGGCCGCAAATCTGCCCCATTGTATTGGATTATTCTTCCCTCTTTGAGTCAATTTCAATGCATGTAATAGTTTAATATTTCCATCTCTAACCTCTTTAACTTTCCAATATATTGATGTTTTCCCCCTCCCACCATAAGCATCTTTGTGACATATAAATTTACCCTATTTTGTTTCTTTTCCCATTTCTTTTAGTCAACCTATTTTAGCTCTAGTTGTGTGTGTGTGTATATATGCATATATATACATACATATGTATGTATTTATGGATACATATATCTACATACATATTCATGTCATTACATTTCATCCTATACAGTTTGTCACTGTTCCCTCTACATGTAATTATTCTAGCTGCCTAGGTGATAATTACAATTTTTAAGAGTTACCAATGACCTCTTTTCTTATAGGGATACATATAATTTTAACTAATTGGGTCTCTTAAAAAAAAAAAGATTGGACTTCCGGGTAATCATGGCTGCAATCTAGACGCCACACGCTTCCTCTCCCCAGCACCGAACGAAATAGACTACATCAAAGGAGCATAAAATCACCTTTGAAGGAACAGAAGGACTCCCCAGTACCCCACAGAGGCAAAGGTATGTGGGGATTGAACATTTCCACACTAAAATAAGAAGGAAAAGCTTGGACAGAAAAGTGAACTGAGCCGCCATTCCCCCACCCCACCTCCCCCACTAAACCAGAGTGAGCTACCTGAGCGCTCACCAGGACAGCGAGTGAGTGGGGAGCATCTCTGTCTGGGGGGGCACTCCAGGGTCCTTGGGATCTGGGGACTGCCAGGAAAAAACGTCTCAGGGCGGTTTCACTGGAGAATCCATCAGCTCTGTACTTGGAGCAGGCTGCGCAGAACACCGGGGTGGTCCACTCGCTGATTAACTGGGCGGAGCTGAAAACCTGGGCTGTGTGGCTGTGATCAGGGACCCAGGGCTCTAACAAACCTTGGAGGCAGGGAAGAACTAGTCTGAAGCAACCTAAATTCACAGAAAAAACACACATATAACCCAGATCCCAGACCAAAAAGGAAAGGGGAATAAAACCACCAAAGGGATGGCTCACATGGCCCAAAATCAAGCCTCCAGGAAGAAAGGGAAAAAAGTGACTATTGAAAACTATTATGGTGGAAGTACCCAAGGAAAAGAGGAGAATGAGGAGGAAATCCAAAAAAATTCAGAACACGCCTCCCAAAATGGAAACTATCAACAAGCTCTGGAAGATCTCAAACTGGAACTTATCCAAAAGATGGAAACCTGGAAAGAAAAATGGGAGAAAGAGATCAGCTGTCTGACAGATAAGAATGCTCAATTGGAAAAAGAACTCGAAGCATCCAATAGAAGGGCAGACAAGGCTGAAAAGCAAAACCAGTCCCTAATGACCAGAATTAAGCAACTCGAAGAAAGTGAGATGATAAAACAGCAAGAATCAATAAAGCAAACCCAAAAAATTAATGAATTAGAAGAAAACATAAAATATCTCACTGAGAAGGTCACAGACCTGGAAAACAGGGGGAGACTAGAAAATCTCCGAATTATCGGTCTCCCAGAAAAACCAGAGGTAAACAACAAATTGGATATTATTCTACAGGAGATTATAAAAGAAAATTGCCCTCACGTTCTGGAGCAAGGGGGCAAAATAGAAATAGAAAGGATTCATAGAACACCTTCTATACTAAATCCCCAAAAGACAACCCCTAGGAATGTAATTGCAAATTCAAGAGCTTCCAAGTAAAGGAGAAAATTCTGCAAGAAGCCAAGAAGAAGAGCTTCAGATAAAAGGGGGCTCCCATAAGGATCACACAGGACTTAGCGGCTAACACACTAAGAGACCGCAAAGCATAGAACATGATATTTAGAAAGGCAAGAGAGCTGGGTCTCCAACCAAGAATCAACTACCCAGCAAAACTGTCTATATACTTCCAGGGGAAAGTATGGGCATTCAACAAAATAGAAGATTTCCAAGCATTTGATAAGAAAAGACCAGAGCTCTGTGGAAAGTTCGATATCCAAGCACAGAAAGCAAGAGAAACATGAAAAGGTAAATATGAAAGAAAGGGAAAAGGAGATAAATATTATCTTTTTCTTTAAGTCAAACTCTCTTCTATAAGGACTACATCTACATCAAATTATATATATCAATATGTGGGGAAAATGTTTTGTGTAACTCTCATAAATTGTATCATCATAAGAGTAGTTAGAAGAAACATGCATAGGGAAAGATTGGGGCATTAAGAAGATTTGGGGAAAGTTGGGACAAAGAAAGGAAAAGGGAGGGGGGAACCACGATAATACTAAGATTAACGTCAAGAAATAGGGGGGGAATCAATAGAATAAACTTTCCCATATAAAGATACACATGGGAAGGGGAGGGGAAGAACTCTCATATGAGAAGGAGAGGAAGAGAGCGTAAGTGGAATTACTTAAAACTTACTCTCAGTGAAATCAAATCTGAGAGGGAAGAACATCTAGACCCAGTGGGATCCTGAATTCTATCTTATCCATTAGGGCAAGAAAGAAAGGAAAATTAAGGAGGGGGAGGGGGGAGGGTGTACAAAAAGGGAGGGAAGGAGAGGGAGCAGGGGAAGGGAGCATAAAAAGGGAGGGGATAGAAAGGGAAGCATCTCAAGGGAGGGGACTAGGGGGACTGACCTAAAGTAAATCACTGGTTCAAAAGGAGAAAGCTAAAGAAGAAAGGTCAGAACTAGCGGAAGATATCAAAATGCCAGCGAATCCACAAATAACAATCATAACTTTGAACGTGAATGGGATGAACTCACCCATAAAACGTAGACAAATAGCAGATTGGATTAGAACCCAAAACCCTACCATATGTTGTCTTCAAGAAACACATATGAGACGGGTTGACACTCACAAGGTTAGAATTAAAGGTTGGAGTAAGACCTTTTGGGCCTCAACCGATAGAAAGAAGGCAGGAGTTGCAATCATGATATCTGACAAAGCCAAAGTACAAATAGACCTGATCAAAAGGGACAGGGAAGGTAAATATATTCTGCTAAAAGGAAGTATAGACAATGAGGAAATATCACTAATCAACATGTATGCACCAAATGGTATAGCATACAAATTTATAATAGAGAAACTAGGAGAATTGAAGGAGGAAATAGACAGTAAAACCATATTAGTGGGAGACTTGAACCAACCACTATCAAATTTAGATAAATCAAACCAAAAAATAAACAAGAAAAAGGTAAAAGAGGTGAATGAAATCTTAGAAAAATTAGAGTTAATAGACATATGGAGAAAAATAAATAGGGACAAAAAAGAATACACCTTCTTTTCAGCACCACATGGCACATTCACAAAAATAGATCATACACTAGGTCATAGAAACATGGCACTCAAATGCAGAAAAGCAGAAATATTAACTGTAGCCTTTTCAGATCACAAGGCAATTAATATATTGATCGGCAAGGGTACATGGAGACCCAAATCAAAAATTAATTGGAAATTAAATAACATGATACTCCAAAATCGGATAGTTAGAGAAGAAATCATAGAAACAATTAACAATTTTGTTGAAGAAAATGACAACGGCGAAACATCCTTTCAAACCTTATGGGATGCAGCCAAGGCAGTACTTAGAGGAAAATTCATATCCCTGAGTGCATATATTAACAAATTAGGGAGGACAGAGACCAAGGAATTGGAAATGCAAATCAAAAAACTTGAGAATGAACAAATTAAAAACCCCCAGAAGAAAACCATACTAGAGATCCTAAAAATTAAGGGAGAAATTAATAAAATAGAAAGTGACAGAACTATTGAGCTAATAAACAAGACTAGAAGTTGGTACTTTGAAAAAACGGACAAAATAGACAAAGTACTGGTTAATTTAATTAAAAAAAGGAAAGAAGAAAGGCAAATTAACAGCATCAAGGATGAGAAGGGGGATCTCACCTCCAATGAAGAGGAAATTAAGGCAATCATTAAAAACTACTTTGCCCAACTATATGGCAATAAATATAACAACCTAGGTGATATGGATGAATATTTACAAAAATATAAATTGCCTAGACTAACAGAAGAAGAAATAGTTTTCTTAAATAATCCCATATCAGAAAAAGAAATCCAACAGGCCATCAAAGAACTTCCTAAGAAAAAATCCCCAGGGCCTGATGGATTCACCAGCGAATTCTATCAAACATTCAGAGAACAGTTAATCCCAATACTATACAAACTATTTGACATAATAAGCAAAGAGGGAGTTCTACCAAACTCCTTTTATGACACAAGCATGGTACTGATTCTAAAACCAGGCAGGCCAAAAACAGAGAAAGAAAATTATAGACCAATCTCCCTAATGAATATAGATGCAAAAATCTTAAATAGGATACTAGCAAAAAGACTCCAGCAAGTGATTAGAAGGGTCATCCACCATGATCAAGTAGGATTTATACCAGGGATGCAGGGCTGGTTCAACATTAGGAAAACTATCCACATAATTGACCACATCAACAAGCAAACTAGCAAGAACCACATGATTATCTTAATAGACACAGAAAAAGCATTTGATAAAAGACAACACCCATTCCTACTAAAAACACTAGAAAGCATAGGAATAGAAGGGTCATTCCTAAAAATAATAAACAGTATATATCTAAATCCATCAGCTAATATCATCTGCAATGGGGATAAACTAAATCCATTCCCATTAAGATCAGGAGTGAAACAAGGATGCCCATTATCACCTCTATTATTTGACATTGTATTAGAAACACTAGCAGTAGCAATTAGAGAAGAAAAAGAAATTGAAGGCATCAAAATAGGCAAGGAGTAGACCAAATTATCGCTCTTTGCAGATGACATGATGGTCTACTTAAAGAATCCTAGAGATTCAACCAAAAAGCTAATCGAAATAATCAACAACTTTAGTAAAGTTGCAGGATACAAAATAAACCCACATAAGTCATCAGCCTTTCTATATAATTCCAACACAGCTCAGCAGCAAGAACTAGAAAGAGAAATCCCATTCAAAATTATCCTAGACAAAATAAAATACTTAGGAATCTATCTCCCGAGACAAACACAGGATCTATATGAACACAACTACAAAACACTTTCCACACAACTAAAACTAGACTTGAACAATTGGAAGAACATTAACTGCTCATGGGTAGGACGAGCCAATATAATAAAAATGACCATCCTACCCAAACTCATCTATCTATTTAGTGCCATACCAATGGAACTTCCAAAAATTTTACTGATTTAGAAAAAACCATAACAAAGTTCATTTGGAAGAACAAAAGATCAAGGATATCCAGGGAAATAATGAAAAAAAAATACAAAGGAAGGGGGTCTTGCAGTCCCAGATCTCAGACTATATTACAAAGCAGCGATCATCAAAACAATTTGGTACTGGCTAAGAGACAGAAAGGCGGATCAGTGGAATAGACTGGGGGCAAGCAACCTCAGCAAGACAGTATATGACAAACCCAAAGATCCCAGCTTTTGGGACAAAAATCCACTATTTCATAAAAACTGCTGGGAAAATTGGAGGACAGTGTGGGAAAGATTAGGCTTAGATCAACACCTCACATCCTACACCAAGATAAATTCAAAATGGGTGAATGACTTGAACATAAAGAAGGAAACTATAAGAAAATTAGGCGAACACAGAATAGTATACATGTCAGACCTTTGGGAAGGGAAATACTTCAAAACCAAGCAAGAATTAGAAAGAGTTACGAAATGCAAAATAAATAATCTGGATTACATCAAATTGAAAAGTTTTTGTACAAACAAAACCAATGTAACTAAAATCAGAAGGGTAGCAACAAATTGGGAAAAAATCATCATAAAAACCTCTGACAAAGGTTAAATACTCAAATTTATAAAGAACTAAATCAATTGTACAAAAAATCAAGCCATTCTCCAATTGACAAATGGGCAAGGGACATGAACAGGCAGTTCTCAGCCAAAGAAATCAAAACTATTAATAAGCACATGAAAAAGTGTTCTACATCTCTTATAATCAGAGAGATGCAAATCAAAACAACTCTGAGGTATCACCTCACACCTAGCAGATTGGCTAACATGAGAGCTATGCAAAGTAATGAATGCTGGAGGGGATGTGGCAAAGTGGGGACATTAATTCATTGCTGGTGGAGTTGTGAATTGATCCAACCATTCTGGAGGGCAATTTGGAACTATGTCCAAAGGGCGATAAAAGACTGTCTGCCCTTTGATCCAGCCATAGCACTGCTGGGCTTGTACCCCAAAGAGATAATGGACAAAAAGACTTGTACAAAAATATTCATAGCTGTACTCTTTGTGGTGGCCAAAAATTGGAAAATGAGGGGATGCCCTTCAATTGGGGAATGGCTGAACAAATTGTGGTATATGTTGGTGATGGAATACTATTGTGCAAAAAGGAATAATAAAGTGGAGAAGTTCCATGGAGACTGGAACAACCTCCAGGAAGTAATGCAGAGCGAGAGGAGCAGAACCAGGAAAACATTATACACAGAGACTGATACATTGTGGTACAATCGAAGGTGATGGACTTCTCCATTAGTATCAATGCAATCCCTGAACAATCTGCAGGGATCTAAAAAAAAATACTACCCACAAGCAGAGGATAAACTGTGGGAGTAAAAACACCGCTGAAAAGCAACTGCTTGACTACAGGGTTGGAGGAGATAAGACTGAGGAGAGACTCTAAATGAACACTATAATGCAAACTCCAACAACAGGGAAATGGGTTCGAGTCAAGAACACATGTGATAACCAGTGGAATCATGCGTCGGCTATGGGAGAGGGAAAGGCGGGGGGGGGGGAGGGGATGGGAGGAAAAGAAAACGATCTTTGTTTCCAATGAACAATGTATGAAAACGACCAAATAAAATAATGTTTAAATAAAAAAAATTAAAAATTAAAAAAAAGATTGTTATTTCTTTGTTTGTTGTTTTGTTTTTCTTTTTCCCCTCTTTCCTAATTACCTTTTGATGAATTTCTTGAGTTCTGTGCTTGGGCATCACATTTTCTGTTCAGGTCTGGTCTTTTCTTTACAAATATTTGGAATTCTTGCATTTTGTTATATGACCATACATTCCCCTGTAAGAATATAGTCAGTTTTGCTGGATAATTGATTCTTGGTTGTAGATCTAGTTCCATTGCTTTTAATTATATTATATCCCATGTATTTAGCTCTTTTAGTGTAGATACAGCCAGATCCTGTGTTATCCTCACTGTAAATCCATAATATCTGAATGACTTCTTCCTAGTAGCTTGTAATATTTTTTGTTTGGTCTGGTAGCTCTTGAATTTGGCTATAACATTTCTGGGTATTGTCATTTGGGGGTTAAGTACAGGAGGTGATCTGTGGATTCTTTCAATCTCCACTTTTCCCTCTTGTCCTAGAATATTGGAGCAGTTTTCTTGGATAATTCCTGTAGTATGATGTCCAGGCTTTTTCTTTTCTCATGGTCTTCCAGTAGACTACTGATTCTTAAGTTTTCTCTCCTGGAACGATTTTCTAAGTCTTCTGTTTTGTGAATGGGGTGCTTCATATTTTCCTCAATTTTTTTCATTCTTTTGATTTTGTTTTATAATGTCTTTCTGCCTTGTGAAGTTGCTTGCTTCTAATTGTATTCTCGTTTTTCAAGACTGGATTTCATCCCTGCCTTTTTGGTCATCCTTCTCCTTCTGGTCTGATTTTCTTTGGAGGTCATCTCTCATTTTCTTTGCCTCATCTTTCATCTCCTTTGCCTCATTTTCAAGCTGATTAATTTTGGCTTTCAAGACACTGTTTTCTGTTTCCAAAGACTTATCTTGCTCTTTAATTCTTTTCCCAGTTGTCTTCTGTCTCTCTTAATTGTGTTTTGAATTGTATTTTGAGTTCTTGCAAAGCCTGTATCCAATTTTCTGGGGTTTGTGGGTTTTTTTTTTGTTTATTTTTTGTTTTTGTTTTTGTTTTGTTTGGTGTACCCTCATCCTTCTTTGTTCCATTTGCTCTTTGTGCATTGCCTATATAGAATGATTGTAATTTCTTTTTCTTTTTTCTGTTGTTTGCTCATATTTACCCCTTCTTTACTCCCTGCAGTTGCCTACATTCTTGCTTCTCACATTTTTTTGTTGGATCTGTGGTTTTGCATTTTTCTGTCAGCCTTCAACCTTGGAGCTTAGTCAGCAAATCTCTCAGCACAGTCTTTGGGGAATGGGGTGTTGGAACTTGAGCTTCCCTGCTCTCTGAAGGCTTTGATGGGATTAAGTCCAACTGGGTTGAGCTGGATGTGCTCTGAGGCCAAAATCTCTACAAGGGGGGATACAAGATGGAGTGTCTCTGCTGCTGTAACTAGGCTGTCTGCTCTGTGCTTCTTCTCCAACTGCTTTACCACCACTTGTGCTTGATGCTCTGAGCCTGGCACAGCTTTGCCTGCAATGTACTCCCTCCAGACCTTCACCCTTGCCCATCCAGATGTTCCGGATGCCACTGAAGCCATAGAGCTCTAAGTGGGGGAGGGCCCTAGGACCTTCCTTCTTCCTTCCCCTTAAACCTGAGTATTCTCTAATTCAGGCTTTTGGGGGTGTGAATTTTAAGTTGAATCCAGCAGGAGGGTTTCTTAGCTCTCTCTTGTTTTTAGGTTTGATTTTCAGACTCCTAGGAGCATTCAGTTTGTAATCAGTAAGGAAAGGTTTTCAGAGGTCTGAACTTTTTCTGCCTCTATTCCACCATCTTGACACTGCCTCCAACTGATTATCTTAAAAAAATAACATTGACTTGATTCTGTCTTTAACTTAGTCTTTCATTCCATCACTCCTCCCCATCACTGCCACACTTCTACAAAGATTAACCTAAGCTTACATGCATCTACTTACTCACACTCATTTCTCAACCCCATATTTCCAAACATCCATGCTAGCCACCTTGGTGTTATTTAATGACTCCTCAGAATCACTCACTCCACATTTCCAATCCATTGTGAAATTTTGTCTTCTTTCATGTCTCTTATAAATATACCATTCTCTCTACTTGTACAATCTTAATCTTCAACCTTTCTCATCTTAAATACTGAAATCATATTCTAATTGATCTTACCCTCATGTCTCTCTCCACTGCAATCTATCTTCTATTCCGCTCTTGGGATGATTTTTCTAAACATGTATCTGATCATATCACACCCTACCCCCTCAATGAGGTCTAAGGTACCTATTAACAAAAAAAATAAAATGATATTAACCTTCTTCATAACTTGATTCCTATCTTTTTTTTAAAATATATTTTATTTGATCATTTCCAAGCATTATTCGTTAAAGACATAGATCATTTTCTTTTCCTCCCCCCCACCCCCCATAGCCGACGCATAAGTCCACTGGGCATTAGATGTTTTCTTGATTTGAACCCATTGCTTTGTTGATAGTATTTGCATTAGAGTGTTCATTTAGAGTCTATCCTCTGTCATGTCCCCTCAACCTCTGTATTCAGGCAGTTGCTTTTTCTCGGTGTTTCCACTCCCATAGTTTATCCTTTGCTTATGAATGGTGTTTTTTTCTCCTGGATCCCTGCAAGTTGTTCAGGGACATTACACCACTACTAATGGAGAAGTCCATTACGTTCGATTATACCACAGTGTATTAGTCTCTGTGTACAATGTTCTCCTGGTTCTGCTCCTCTCGCTCTGCATCACTTCCTGGAGGTTGTTCCAGTCTCCATGGAACTTCTCCACTTTATTATTCCTTTTAGTACAATAGTACTCCATCACCAACATATACCACAGTTTGTTCAGCCATTCCCCAATTGATGGGCATCCCCTCGTTTTCCAGTTTTGGGCCACCACAAAGAGCGCAGCTATGAATATTTTTGTACAAGTCTTTGTGTCCATTATCTCTTTGGGGTACAGATTCAGCAGTGTTATGGCTGGGTCAAAGGGTAGATATTCTTTTGTCGTCCTTTGGGCATAGTTCCAAATTGCCCTCCAGAATGGTTGGATCAGTTCACAACTCCACCAGCAATGAATTAATGTCCCTGCTTTGCCACATCCCCTCCAGCATTCATTACTTTCCTTTGCTGTTATGTTAGCCAATCTGCTAGGTGTGAGGTGATACCTCAGAGTTGTTTTGATTTGCATCTCTCTGATTATAAGAGATGTAGAACACTTCTTCATGTGCTTGTTAATAGTTTTGATTTCTTTATCTGAGAACTGCCTATCCATTTCCCTTGCCCATTTATCAATTGGAGAATGGCTTGATTTTTTGTACAATTGATTTAGCTCATTATAAATATGAGGAATTAAAACTTTGTCAGAGGTTTCTATGAAGATTTTTTCCCAATTTGTTGTTTCCCTTCTGATTTTAGTTATATTGGTTTTGTTTGTACAAAAGCTTTTTAGTTTGATGTAGTCAAAATTATTTATTTTACATTTTGTGATTCTTTCTATATCTTGCTTGGTTTTAAAGCCTCTCCCCTCCCAAAGGGCTGACATGTATACAATTCTGTGTTTACCCAATTTACTTATGGTTTCCTTCTTTATGTTTAAGTCACTCACCCATTTTGAATTTATCTTGGTGTAGGGTGTGAGGTGTTGATCTATTCCTAGTCTCTCCCACACTGTCTTCCAATTTTCCCAGCAGTTTTTATCGAATAGTGGATTTTTGTCCCAAAAGCTGGGATCTTTGGGTTTATCGTATACTGTCTTGCTGAGGTCGCTTTCCCCCAGTCTATTCCACTGATCTTCCTTTCTGTTTCTTAGCCAGTACCAAATTGTTTTGATGACTGCTGCTTTGTAATATAGTTTTAGGTCAAGGACTGCAAGGCCCCCATCGTATGTGTTTTTTTTCATTATTTCCCTGGATATCCTTGATCTTTTGTTCTTCCAAATGAACTTTGTTATGGTTTTTTCTAAATCAGTGAAGAAGTATTTTGGTAATTCAATGGGTATGGCACTAAAAAGATAAATAAGTTTGGGTAGGATGGTCATTTTTATTATATTGGCTCGTCCTATCCATGAGCAGTTAATGTTTTTCCATTTGTTCAAGTCTAGTTTTAGTTGTGTGGCGAGTGTTTTGTAGTTGTGTTCATATAGTTCCTGTGTTTGTCTTGGGAGGTAAATTCCTAGGTATTTTATTTTGTCTAAGGTGATTTTCAATGGGATTTCTCTTTCTAGTTCTTGCTGCTGATCTGTGTTGGAGATATATAGAAAAGCTGATGATTTATGTGGGTTTATTTTGTATCCTGCAACTTTACTAAAGTTGTTGATTATTTCAATTAGCTTTTTGGTTGAATCTCTAGGATTCCTTAAGTAGACCATCATGTCATCCGCAAAGAATGATAACTTGGTCTCCTCCTTGCCTATTTTGATGCCTTCAATTCCTTTATCTTCTCTAATTGCTACTGCTAGTGTTTCTATTACAATGTCAAATAGTAGAGGTGATAATGGGCATCCTTGTTTCACTCCTGATCTTATTGGGAATGCATCTAGTTTATCCCCATTGCAGATGATATTAGCTGTTGGTTTTAGATATATACTGTTTATTATTTTTAGGAATGACCCTTCTATTCCTATGCTTATTAGTGTTTTTAATAGGAATGGGTGTTGTATTTTATCAATGGCTTTTTCTGCATTTATTGAGATAATAATGTGGTTCTTGCTAGTTTGCTTGTTGATGTGGTCAATTATGTGGATGGTTTTCCTAATGTTGAACCAGCCCTGCATCCCTGGTATGAATCCTACTTGATCGTGGTGACTGATCCTTCTGATCACTTGCTGGAGTCTTTTTGCTAGTATCCTATTTAAGATTTTTGCATCTATATTCATTAGGGAGATTGGCCTATAGTTTTCTTTCTCTGTTTTTGACCTGCCTGGTTTTAGTATCAGTACAATGTTTGTGTCATAAAAGGAGTTTGGTAGAACTCCCTCTTTGCTTATTATGTCAAATAGTTTGTATAGTATTGGGATTAACTGTTCTCTGAATGTTTGATTGAATTCACAGGTGAATCCATCAGGCCCTGGGGATTTTTTCTTAGGAAGTTCTTTGATGGCTTGATGGATTTCAATTTCTGATATGGGATTATTTAAGAATTCTATTTCCTCTTCTGTTAGTCTAAGCAGTTTGTATTTTTGTATATATTCATCCATTTCTCCTAAATTGGTGTATTTATTGCCATATAATTGGGCAAAGTAATTTCTAATGATTGCCTTAATTTCCTCCTCATTGGAGGTGCTGTCCCCCTTTTCATCTTTAATGCTGTGAATTTGCTTTTCTTCCTTCCTTTTTTTAATTAGATTGACCAGTACTTTGTCTATTTTGTTTGTTTTTTCAAAGTACCAGCTTCTTGTCTTATTTATTAAATCAATAGTTCTATCACTTTCGATTTTATTAATTTCTCCCTTAATTTTTAGGATTTCTAATTTGGTTTTCTGCTGGGGGTTTTTAATTTGATCGCTTTCGAGTTTTTTCAATTGCATTTCCAATTGCTTGATCTCTGCTCTCCCTTGTTTGTTAATATAAGAATTCAGGGATATGAATTTGCCTCTGATTACCGCTTTGGCTGCATCCCAAAAGGTTTGAAAGGATGTCTCGCCATTGTCATTTTCCTCGATGAAATTATTAATTGTTTCTATGATTTCTTCTTTAACTAAATGGTTTTGGAGTATCATATTGTTTAATTTCCAATTGGTTTTAGATTTGGTTTTCCATGTACCATTACTAATCATTATTTTTATTGCCTTGTGATCTGAGAAGTCTGCATTCATTATTTCTGCTTTTTTGCATTTGTGTGCTATATTTCTGTGACCTAATGTATGGTCAATTTTTGTGAATGTGCCATGTGGTGCTGAGGAGAAGGTGTATTCCTTTTTATCCCTATTTATTTTTCTCCATATGTCTATTAATTCTAATTTTTCTAAGATTTCATTCACTTCTTTTACCTCTTTCTTATTTATTTTTTGATTTAATTTATCTAAATTTGATAATGGTTGGTTTAAGTCTCCCACTAGTATGGTTTTATTGTCTATTTCTTCCTTCAATTCTCCTAGTTTCTCCATTAGAAATTTGGATGCTATATTATTTGGTGCATACATGTTGATTAATGATATTTCCTTGTTGTCTAGAGTCCCTTTTAACAAAATATAATTACCTTCCCTATCCCTTTTGATCAGGTCTATTTTTGCATTGGCTTTATCAGATATCATGATTACCACTCCTGCCTTCTTTCTATCAGTTGAGGCCCAGAAGGTCTTACTCCATCCTTTAATTCTGACCTTATGGGTGTCAACCCGCCTCATGTGTGTTTCTTGAAGACAACATATGGTAGGGTTTTGGATTCTAATCCATTCTGCTATTCGTCTACGTTTTATGGGTGAGTTCATCCCATTCACGTTAAAAGTTATGATTATCATTTGTGGACTCCCTGGCATTTTGATAGCCTTCCCTAATTCTAACCTTTTCTTCTTCGGCTCTACCTTTTAGTCCAGTGATTTACTTTGAATCAGTCCCCCTTGTCCCCTCCCTTGATGTTTCCCTTTTTAGTTCCTCCCTTTTTCTTCCCTCCCCCTCCCCCCTCTCTTTCCCTCCCTTTTTGTTCTCCCTCTCCCCCTCCCCCCCTTGGTTTTCCCTTCTCCTTACCCTTGTTGGGTAAGATAGAATTCAAGATCCCAATGGATCTGGATCTTTTTCCCTCTCAGAGTTGATTTCCCTGAGATTGAGGTTTAAGTACCCCCCCTCTCTTCCTCTCCTTCTTATAGGAGTTTTCTTCCCCTCCCCTTCCCATGTGAATCTTTGTGTGAGAACCATTATTCTATTTGGTCTTTCTTTACCCCCTATTTATACATTACATTTTCCCCACATGTTAGTATACATAGATTGATATAAATGTAGTCCTTATAGAAGAGAGTTTGAGTAAAAGAAGAAGATAACATTTTTCCCCTTTCCTTAATATTTACCTTTTCAGGTATTCCTTGCTCTTTGATTTTCGGTATCAAACTTTCCACAGAGCTCTGGTCTTTTCTTTGCAAAAAGTTGGAAGTCTTCTATTTTGTTGAATGCCCATACTTTCCCTTGGAAGTATATAGTCAGTTTTGCTGGGTAGCTGATTCTTGGTTGGAGACCCAGCTCTCTTGCCTTTCTGAAGATCATGTTCCATGCCTTACAATCATTCAGAGTAGAACTTGCAAAGTCTTGTGTGACCCTGATTGGCATTCCTTTATATCTAAATTGTCTTTTTCTGGCTTCCTGTAGGATTTTTTCTTTTGTTTGATAGCTTTGGAATTTGGCAATTACATTCCTGGGAGTTGTCTTTTGGGGGTTTAGTGTAGAAGGTGTTCTGTGAGCTCTGTCAGTGGCTGTATTGCCCCCTTGTTCTAGAATCTCTGGGCAATTTTCTTTGATTATATCTTGTATCACCATGTCCAGTTTGGTGTTTATTTCTGGCTTTTCTGGGAGTCCAATTATTCTTAAATTCTCTCTTCTCCCTCTATTTTCCAGATCTATCACCTTGTCGGTGAGATATTTTATGTTCTCTTCTAATTTCTTGGTGTTTTGGCTTTGCTTTATTAGTTCTTGCTTTAAAGCCTGGTTTTCTTTTACAGTTTGGTCAAACTGGTTTTGTAGATGCATGAATTTCTTTTGCATTATTTCCCACTTTTCCTCCCAGAGGGCTTCCATCTTTTTGGTCATTTCTGATTCAAATTCTTAATGGATTTGTGGAGAGTTTCTATTTCCTTTGGAAGATTTTGGAGCATTTTCTTGTATATCTTATTCTATCTGCTCTGTATTTTGTATTTTGGCTCCATAGAATGTGTCCAAAGTCACCCCTTTCTTCTTATTTTTCTTGGTATTTTGGGGCTTCTGTGCTTCTGTGGAGTTTGCCATCTCTGAATGTGGAGGATTAGCTTTTCTTATCTCTGTCTGGTGTTCAGAGGCTTTAGTCCTGGGCAGATGTTGGTTCTATGAGCTTTCCCTGGGTTAAACTGAATATGCCTCACTGGAACTGGAAGGAAGGGTCGGACCACGAGGCCCCACTCTCCCCCCGGCTCGCTTTCCGGAAGTTGCCGTCAGAATCGCTGGCCGTGAGGCTGTTTTGTGGGCCTGCAGGGGGATGGGCTGCAGCTTCCCCAAGCTCCAAGGGCAAGGACTTTCACTGAGACTTGGATAGCAGGATCCAGCCCATGAGGCTGTCTTGCCCGCCCTGAGGGTTGCTGTTGTTTCGACCAGCTCTCTGTAGCGGGAGCCCCAGGCAGTAACTTTCACTGGGACTCGGGTAGAAGGCCCTGAGGGTTGTTGTTCTGAGGACCCTGCTCTCTGAGCCGGGCTGGGGGAGCCTTGGACTCTGCGCTCCTACCCCTGAGGTCCGAGTGATCTCGGGTTCTGGCTTTTGAGGGGAGCCGTACCTTTTGAACCGGGTCCAGGTCCAGGAGGAGGGTTCCCAGGGTCTGTGCTGTTGATTGTTTTGAATTTCGGCGCCTTAGGAGCTTACAGTTTGAGATCGGTCAGGAAGGGTTTTCCGGAGATCTGAACTTTAGCTTTCTCTAAGCCGCCATCTTAACCAGAAGTCCTTGATTCCTATCTTTATTTCAAGTCTCCTTATACCTTATTCCTCTCCATACAATGGTATATCTAGCATACCACAGATCTACTTACAATTCTTCAACAGGTCCCTATGTCTTCTGCTTATTGTTCCCCATGACTGAAGTTCTCTTCCTCATCTTTATCTCAGATTATCTGACTTCTTTTCAAATCTTAGTTCAAATCCTACCTTCTGCCAGAGTCTTTACAGCATCCCCTAATCCTACAACAACTAGAGCCTTTCCCTTTCAGATTAATTTAATCAATTCTGTACTTATGTTACATATGCCTAATTATTGATATGGCATTTCTCCCATCAGAATAAATGCTCTTTAAGGGCAGGAATTTTTTTTTTCTTTGTATTTCATGTGTTTAGCACAGTACCTAATATATGGTCAGCAAATTAATATTTATTAAGTGCCTACTATGTGCCAGGCAATATACTAAGTCCTAAGGATACAAAAAGATACAAACAACCTGTCCTCAAGAAGTTACAGTCTAATGGAGGAGAAAACAAAGAAACAAATATATATGAACACACTATATATTTAGTATCAATAGGAAATAATTGAGAGAGAGGGCAATTGATTTAAAAGGGGTAAGAAAAAGCTATCTGTAGAAAATTATATTTTTAGGACTTAAAGAAATTCAGAGGAAATAAGTAAGTCTAGAATTATAAGTCTGAGAAATAATCAAATAATATGCATGAAACTGAAAGATGGAGCATCACTGTGAAAAAAGTTAGAAGGTCAGTGTCATTTATATATGTGATTAATAAACTTTAACTGATTCAACTTCCTACAAATCAGTTTGAGTCTAATTCTGAGGAAATAACCTCTTCAAGGTCACTAATGAACATATTACCAAATCCAATAGACTTGTTTGATCCTTGAATTTTATTTTTAAAATCATATGCATGAGGTAGCTCAAAAATGGAATCTTGAAGTGGATCCAAGGTTCTATGAGTTGAAGGTGTAATTCTCTCAGTTCTCCTCCTACTTCTCTGACTTCTCTGGTTTGGTTTCTCATTCTTCTTCATCCTTTTATTTGTGTGTGTGTGTGTGTGTGTGTGTGTGTGTGTGTTTTGTGTATCAAGTTCCTATATTCATATTTGTCTTCTCTTTCTACCAATGATTTTCCAAGCGTCTGCTGGGGCACAGGTATGTCATCTAACTCTGCCATGTTCCATGATCTCTTGCAGCAAAGGCTAAAAATACTCCACTAAAAAGAAGGAATGGAGGAACAACAGAAGGAAGGAATGAAGTAAGGAACAAAGGAAGGAAACAAATATTAAGTACTACGATGGGACAGACAGGCAGTTAGGTGGATAATGAAGTCAGAAAATCCTGAGTTCAAATTTGGCATCAGATCCTTACTATGTGACCCTGGACATGTCACTTAACTATCTCAGTTTCTTCATCTTTAAAATGAGATGGAGAAGAAAATGATAAAACACTCCAGTATCTTTGCCAGGAAAACCTCAAATGTGGTCATGAAGAGTCAGACATGAATGAAATGGCTGAACAAAAACATTATGGTAAACACTTTAAAAATATTACTTCATCCAATCCTTACAGCAACTCTAGGCATACATGTTATTATGTCCTCTATTATACAGGTATGGAAAATGATGCAAACAGAGTTTAAGTTACTTGCCTAGGGTTATAGACCTAGTATGTGTCTGAGGTCAGAATTAAGCACAGCACTTCCTGACTCCAGGGACAGTATTCCCTCAAACTGTGCCACTCAACTGCCTCTGCTAGAAGAATAAACAAAACAAAACAAAGAAAAACATTGTTTACTACAGTATCTTCCTCCCTAGGTGATCTCATTTGGTACCATCATTTTAATTGTCACCTTTGTGCAGATGAATGATGCGGCAATAAATTTCCAATTGACTCTTGAACATCTCCACTCAAGTCTTTCCTTTTCCTCAGTTTCAGTGATCCCTTCATCTAATCATTTACCAAGTACAACTGATAAAAATCCCTAATTCAGTTCCTCCTTCTCCTCTGGATCATTGTATTAGCTTCTTGTCTAGGCTCTCTACTTCTAGCCAAAAAATGGAATTATTTTCCCTCTATTAAGATTTTCCTGCACCTTTAAGGTTGTCTTCCTTGAAACTTTTCTAGGGCATAGCCATTTTTAACAAAAATGATCACTCCATTTTCAGAACTTTATAAAATATTTATTGATTGGCTTTCTTCTTTGTAATTATAATATTCTTTTTTATCATGGATTCTTTTTTTAAATATTTCTCCTCCCTGCTAAATTGTAGTCTCTTGGCCAACAGGGCTTCTGCCTGGCTTTATATCATCGAGCATAGCTTACTTTTTAAGTAAATAGGAGGACACATATATATGCAAATATGTAGTAGACATTTATTAAGTGTATGAATAGGATGTAATTCAATTGAATTAACTCAGAAGATATTTATTGAATTGAATTTAGTTTTGTTAAAATTTCAATGCAAGGTAGAAAATGACAAGACATATACAGTGACCAAAAAATCTTAATTAAGTTTTAAGGTATTAATGATTGTTTAAGCCCCTACCTTTTGTCTTAGTATCAGTCCTAAGATAGAAAAGTGGCAAGGGCTGGGCAATCAGTGTTTAAGTGACTTGTCTGGAAACATGCAGCTTGGAAGTATTTGAGGCCAAATTTGAATTAGATCCTCCTGGCATTCACTGTGCCACCTAACTGCCCCATAAGCTATTGAAGATTAAGGGACCTAAGAGGCTGTCTTATTCAATCTATAGAAACAAGAAACCCTTCTACAAACCATTAAAAGTTTAGAACTTCTCTAAGCCTTTGGGATATATAGGATGATAAAACAATCTAAAAAAAAAAGCATAATGAAGACAAAGGAAGGAAAAATCATTCACATCCTATAGATGAGGGTTGGGAGAATTAATTATTATCAAATGTTTCCAAGAGGAGGTGGCTTGGAATTTCAGCCTCCCGAATTATGTCAAGGGAGGCAGGTTATGTATGCACTTGTTAGAACACCAATATAGGAATCAGGAAAACCTGAGTTCAAATCAAACATCATACTCTTACCAGCTGCGTTACTCTGGGCAATTTACTTAACTTTGGTTATGTAAATTTTCTCATTTATAAAATTAGCTGGAGAAAAAAATGGCCAACCACTTTGCTCTCTTTGATAAGAAAACCCCAAATGGGAATATGAAGAGTCAGAAATGATTGGAATGACTGAATACCACTACAATTCTGTCATTATTGAGGACTCCTCATCTCTGGAACTTTGGTTGCTGTTATATTTCTCAATCTTTTTAGCTGTTTTCCTTGTCCCCTTCCTACCTTTCTCACCAGCACATTCTTAAAACAACATGAGTTCACAACCAGCCCCAATCTGGGAAGGAAAAGAAGAATTTCCAAGAAATGTTCTCTGAGTACAAGGGCTGTTGAAAGTGACAGGAAATGAAAGTGACACTATTAACATCAGAGATCCTGGGTTTCTCACCCTTCCTCCCCAAACCTGTCATGTACTATAGGAACTGAAAAATTCACTCCAGCATCCTGACAGTGGGTCTGTGTACCTTAACTTAGCAGAAACAGAAAATCACAGAAACAGATTTGTCAGGAACCTTTGAGGCCATCAAATTCAGTCTATACCTGAGCTGAGGCCCTTTTGCAACATCCTTGACAAGGGGTGGTCTAGCCTCTATTTAGAATCCTCAAGTGATGTGAAATTCATTACCTCCCAATGGAGCACATTCTTTTTGGAATGCCTCTTTATATTAGGCTGTTTTTCTTAATTTGAAATTTGTTCAACCATTGTTCCTAAATTTGCCCTTTGGAGCCAAATAAGAGTCTAATCTTTCTTCCATATAATGCCTCTTTGGCTGTTTGATAACAGTTATCATTTCCTCCATTCTAAACACAAGTTCATAGATCTAGAGCTGAAAGGTACCTTCAAGATTGTGTAGTTAAATCCCTTCATTTTACATTTAATAGGGTTAGGATGGTCTATTAGAGATTAGCACTCCCAGATCTTCTGTGACTAGTTTCATTCCTCGACACATGCATTTCCTGGTTTTATTCTTTGTGCATTCATCAATATTCTCTGTATGTTTCTAATCCAAACATATGGAACCATTGGTGAACCTACTCCTGGCCACAAGTAACTGACAGCTTGTTACAGTGTGACAATAAAATATTTTCTAATTGGTTGCAAAGCCAGGAAAATAGATGATTCAGCAGTTGCTGGACAAAACTGAATGCAGGCTCTGACCATTTCTTATGTCTTTTTCCTCTTGGAAGCTTTGAATGCTGAATATTTTTAGTGGCTGGGAAGGAGGAAAGTCACATACTCATGTGAAAAGCCCATGACCATATGACAGCTTTGTTCATTCTTTGCTCAAATTAGGCAAATATGTATTACATATTGGACATTTTCAGGCATCTTCCTTGAGAATTTGATAGATGGAGAGGCTTTTCAAGTGACTGGTAGCAGTAGTAGAGATCACCAGAGCTAGAAGCAGTAGCCATAGGAATTAAGGAGGTTACTGAGCATCAACCTTGAAGTAGTTGTATTTAGCTATTAACCTGATGGGCATTGTTAAGACTGATGAGTGTGTAGTGAGTGATGAGTCTGATGAATGAGATGCCATTAGAGCAAAATTGGGTGACAACTGAAATTTTTCCTTTCTCTGGCATCAGAGTGGAAGGAAGGATAGCAGAAGCATTAGGATCCTCACTCAAAAGCAAAGGAGAAGCTCAATGAACAGCAAATAATCTGAGCAGCAGAACTTGCTGAATACATTATCAAAGAAGAAAAAAGTCTTCCAGGGTTAAGAGATGGGAATTACCATTCCACCAAAGGTTTCCACAATATGTATGCCTCACTACAAATGTCAATTTTTATCCCACTTTAACTAACTTTTCTGATTCCCAGTTCAAAGGACCTTTTGTAGTTGGCATTCACATCTACTTTTCTTTCTTTATAGTGTAATTTGAACAAGGTTCAGCATTTAGGTTGAAGTATGAGGAGGGACAGAATACCACAAGACAAAACACAGCTTAAATATAAGAAAGCATAAGAAAACAAATTAATTTTCTTTAGCAAGGTAAAACAAAATCCTAAAATTAAAGCACTGTGATTGGAAGCAATAGGTTTCTCTGGTGGACAGACTAATACTAAAAACCAGTTAACTCTTAGTGAATTTTTATAGGATTCTTATCTGGGCCAAGTAGGACAAGGAATTGGAAAAGCCTGGACATGGTAGGTAGATGAAGATTTTGAGACTGGTGTTCATCCATGCTAATAGTAATTCCTGGAAAATTGGTTACTATTGATATTCACACTCTTCAACCTCATAAAAAGGGTCCTTTGGGGGTACTACAGGCTAAACTTTGGTGCTGTGATTCAAGAGACTCAAGCCACCATGAAAGATTCTTCTTTTAACAAGATGTAGAAGCTATTGAGTTCAAAACCAGCTGTGCCATTTCTAAGCTAAACAATTGCAAGTCATTTGATATTTCAGAGCATTAGTTCCCTCAAGTATAAAATGAAGGTGGGGATAAACTACATGTCCTCTGAGCTCCTTTCGGTTTCTGATATCCTTGAATTTTGTGAACATCCATCTTAACCTATCCCACCCCATCCTAGCATACCTCTTATATTTAAATTCATTTAGCAGTGCCATAGTATTTTTAAACCAGAAATGAATTTGACTAGACAATGAGGAGTAGTGAAGAGGTGTCAAACTAATGGCCCTGATCACATGCCCCAATCAGATTAAAACATAGTTGGAAAATGTTTAACAAAATAAATGAAAAAACAATGCAATAGAGATAATAGTGCGTTCTGTTTTTAAGTCAATATGTGACTCAGCATTCATTTCTTTTTTTTTTTCCATCAGGCCCTGGAGATTTTTTCTTAGGAAGTTTTGTGATGGCCTGTTGGATTTCTTTTTCTGATATAGGATTATTTAAGAAAACTGTTTCTTCTTCTGTTAGTCTAGGCAATTTATATTTTTGTAAATATTCATCCATATCACCTAGGTTGGTATATTTATTGCCATATAGTTGGGCAAAGTAGTTTTTAATGATTGCCTTAATTTCCTCTTCATTGGAGATGAGAACCCCCTTTTCATCCTTGATGCTGTTAATTTGCCTTTCTTCTTTCCTTTTTTAATTAGTTTGACCAGTACTTTGTCTATTTTGTCTGTTTTTTCAAAGTACCAGCTTCTAGTCTTGTTTATTAGTTCAATGGTTCTGTCACTTTCGATTTTATTAATTTCTCCCTTAATTTTTAGGATCTCTAGTTTGGTTTTCTTCTGGGGGTTTTTAATTTGTTTGTTCTCAAGTTTTTTGATTTGCATTTCCAATTCCTTGATCTCTGTCCTCCCTAATTTGTTAAAATATGCACTCAGGGATATGAATTTTCCTCTATGTACTGCCTTGGCTACATCCCATAAGGTTTGAAAGGATATCTCGCTGTTGTCATTTTCCTCAAAAAAATTATTAATTGTTTCTATGATTTCTTCTCTAACTAATCGATTTTGGAGTATCATGTTATTTAATTTCCAATTAATTTTTGATTTGGCTCTCCATGTAACCTTACTGATCAATATTTTTATTGCCTTGTGATCTGAAAAGGCTGCAGTTACTATTTCTGCTTTTCTGCATTTGAGTGCCATGTTTCTATGACCTAGTGTATGATCTATTTTTGTGAATGTTCCATGTGGTGCTGAAAAGAAGGTGTATTCCTTTTTGTCTCTATTTATTTTTCTCCATATGTCTATGAACTCTAATTTTTCTAAGATTTCATTCACCTCTTTTACCTCTTTCTTGTTTGTTTTTTGGTTTGATTTATCTAAATTTGATAGTGGTTGGTTCAAGTCTCCCACTAATATGGTTTTACTGTCTATTTCCTCCTTCAATTCTCCTAGTTTCTCTATTAAAAATTTGGATGCTATACCATTTGGTGCATACATGTTGATTAGTGATATTTCCTCATTCTCTATACTCCCTTTTAACAGAATATATTTACCTTCCTTATCCCCTTTGATCAGGTCTATTTTTGCTTTGGCTTTGTCAGATATCATGATTGCAACTCCTGCCTTCTTTCTATCAGTTGAGGCCCATAATGTCTTACTCCAACCTTTAATTCTAACCTTGTGAGTGTCAACCCGCCTCATATGTGTTTCTTGAACACAACAAATGGTATGGTTTTGGGTTCTAATCCAATCTGTTATTTGTCTATGTTTTATGGGTGAGTTCATCCAATTCACGTTCAAAGCTATGACTGTCATTTGTGGATTCGCTGGCATTTTGTTATCTTCCCCTAGTTCTGACCTTTCTTCTTGAGCTATCTCCTTTTGAACCAGTGATTTACTTTAGGTCAGTCCCCCTAGTCCCCTCCCTTTTTATGCTCCCTTCCCCTCCCCCTCTCCTTCCCTCCATTTTTATACTCCTTCCCCCTCCCCCTCCTTAATTTTCCTTTCTTTCTTGCCCTAATGGATAAGATAGAATTCAGGATCCCACTGGATCTAGTTGTTCTTCTCTCTCAGATTTGCTTTCACTGAGAGTAAGTTTTAAGTAATTCAACTTCACGCTGTCTTCCTCTCTTTCTCATATGAGAGTTCTTCCCCTCCCCTTCCATGTGTATCTTTATATGGGAAAGATTATTCTATTAAGTCCCCCCCCCTATTTCTTGAAGTAAATCTTAGTGTTATCAATGATTCCCCCCCTCCCTTTTCCTTTCTTTGCCCCCACATTCCCCAAATCTTCTTAATGCCCCAATCTTTCCCTATGCATGTTTCTTCTAACTACTCTTAAGATGCATAAATTTTTTTAGATTTTTTTTAATAATATTTTATTTGATCATTTCCAAGCATTATTCATTAAAGACAAAGATAAGTTTCTTTTCCTCCCCCCCACCCCCATAGCTGACATGTGATTCCACTGGGTTTCACATGTGTTCTTGATTCGTACCCATTTCCATGTTGTCAATATTTGTATTAGAGTTCCATTTAGAGTCTCTCCTCTGTCATGTCCCCTCAACCGCTGTAGTCAGGCAGTTGCTTTTCCTCGGTGTTTCCATTCCATAGTTTATCCTTTGCTTATGAATATTGTTTTTTCTCCTAGATCCCTACAGATTGTTCAGGGACATTACACCACCACCAATGGAGAAGTCCATTACATTCGATTATACAACAGTGTATTAGTCTCTGTGTACAATGTTCTCCTGGTTCTGTTCCTCTTGCTCTGCATCACTTCCTGGAGGTTGTTCCAGTCTCCATGGAATTCCTCCACTTTATTATTCCTTTTTGCACAATAGTATTCCATCACCAACATATACCACAATTTACTCAGCCATTCCCCAATTGATGGGCATCCCTTCGTTTTCCAGTTTTTGGCCACCACAAAGAGCTCAGCTATGAGTATTTTTGTACAAGTCTTTTTGTCCATTGTCTCTTTGGGGTACAGACCCAGCAGTGCTATGGCTGGATCAAAGGGTAGACATTCTTTCATCGCCCTTTGGACTTAGTTCCAAATTGCCCTCCAGAATGGTTGGATCAGTTCACAACCCCACCAGCAATGATTTAATGTCCCAACTTTGCCACATCCCCTCCAGCATTCATTACTTTCCTTTGCTATCATGTTAGCCAATCTGCTAGGTGTGAGGTGATACCTCAGAGTTGTTTTAATTCGCATCTCACTGATTATAAGAGATTTAGAACACTTTTCATGTGCTTATTAATAGTTTTGATTTCTTTATCTGAGAACTGCCTATCCATGTCCCTTGCCCATTTACCAATTGGAGAATGGCTTGATTTTTTGTACAATTGATTTAGTTCTTTATAAATTTGAGTAATTAAACCTTTGTCAGAGGTTTCTATGAACATTTTTTCCCAATTTGTTGTTTCCCTTCTGATTTTAGTTACATTGGTTTTGTTTCTACAAAAGCTTTTTTAATTTGATGTAGTCAAAATTATTTATTTTACATTTTGTGATTCTTTCTATGTCTTGCTTGGTTTTAAAGCCTTACCCCTCCCAAAGGTCTGACATGTATACAATTCTGTGTTTACCCAATTTACTTATGGTTTCCTTCTTTATGTTTAATCATTCACCCATTTTGAATTTATCTTGATGTAGGGTGTGAGGTGTTGATCTATTTCTAATCTCTCCCATACCGTCTTCCAATTTTCGCAGCAGTTTTTATCGAATAGTGGATTTTTGTTCCAAAAGCTGGGATCTTTGCGTTTATCATATATTGTCTTGCTGAGGTTGCTTTCCCCCAGTCTATTCCACCGATCTTCCTTTCTGTTTCTTAGCCAGTACCAAATTGTTTTGATGACTGCTGCTTTGTAATATAGTTTAAGGTCTGGGATTGCAAGGCCCCCATCATATGTGTTTTTTTTTTCATTATTTCCCTGGATATCCTTGATCTTTTGTTATTCCAAATGAACTTTGTTATGGTTTTTTCTAAATCAGTAAAGAAATATTTTGGGAGTTCAATGGGTATAGCACTAAATAGATAAATAAGTTTGGGTGGGATGGTCATTTTTATTATATTGGCTCATCCTATCCATGAGCAGTTCATGTTTTTCCAATTGTTCAAGTCTAGTTTTAGTTGTGTGGAGAGTGTTTTGTAGTTATGTTCATATAGTTCCTGTGTTTGCCTCAGGAGATAGATTCCTACGTATTTTATTTTGTCTAAGGTGATTTTGAATGGGATTTCTCTTTCTAGTTTTTGCTGTTGAGCTGTGTTGGAGATATATAGAAAAGCTGATGACTTATGTGGGTTTATATTGTATCCTGCAACTTTGCTAAAGTTGTTGATTATTTCAATTAGTTTTTTGGTTGAATCTCTAGGATTCTTTAAGTAGACCATCATGTCATCTGCAAAGAGTGATAACTTGGTCTCCTCCTTACCTATTTTGTTGCCTTCAATTTCTTTTTCTTCTCTAATTGCTAATGCTAGTGTTTCTAGTACAATGTCAAATAGTAGAGGTGATAATGGGCATCCTTGTTTCACTCCTGATCTTATTGGGAATGCATCTAGTTTATCCCCATTGCAGAAGATATTAGCTGATGGTTTTAGATATATACTGTTTATTATTTTTAGGAACGACCCTTCTATTCCTATGCTTATTAGTGTTTTTAATAGGAATGGGTGTTGTATTTTATCAATGGCTTTTTCTGCGTCTATTAAGATAATCATGTGATTCTTGTCGGTTTGTTTGTTGATGTGGTCAATTATGTGGATGGTTTTCCTAATATTGAACCAGCCCTGCATCCCTGGTATAAATCCTACTTGATCATGGTGGATGACCCTTCTAATCACTTGCTGGAGTCTTTTTGCTAGTATCCTATTTAAGAGTTTTGCATCTATATTCATTAGGGAGATTGGTCTATAGTTTTCTTTCTCTGTTTTTGACCTGCCTGGTTTTAGTATCAGTACAATGTTTGTGTCATAAAAGGAGTTTGGTAGAACTCCCTCTTTGCTTATTATGTCAAATAGTTTGTATAGTATTGGGATTAACTGTTCTCTGAATGTTTGATAGAATTCACTGGTGAATCCATCAGGCCCTGGGGATTTTTTCTTAGGAAGTTCTTTGATGGCTTGTTGGATTTCATTTTCTGATATGGGATTATTTAAGAATTCTATTTCCTCTTCTGTTAGTCTAGGCAGTTTGTATTTTTGTATATATTCATCCATATCACCTAAATTGGTGTATTTATTGCCATATAATTGGGCAAAGTAATTTATAATGATTGCCTTAGTTTCCTCTTCATTGGAGGTGCTGTCCCCCTTTTCATCTTTGATGCTGTTAATTTGCTTTTCTTCCTTCCTTTTTTTAATTAGATTGACCAGTACTTTGTCTATTTTGTTTGTTTTTTCAAAGTACCAGCTTCTTGTCTTATTTATTAAATCAATAGTTCTATCACTTTCAATTTTATTAATTTCTCCCTTAATTTTTAGGATTTCTAGTTTGGTTTTCTGCTGGGGGGTTTTAATTTGATCGCTTTCGAGTTTTTTTATTTGCATTTCCAATTGATTGATCTCTGCTCTCCCTAGTTTGTTGACATATGCACTCAGGGATATGAATTTACCTCTGATTACCGCTTTGGCTGCATCCCAAAAGGTTTGAAAGGATGTCTCACCTATTTCATTTTCCTCGATAAAATTATTAATTGTTTCTATGATTTCTTCTTTAACTAAATGGTTTTGGAATATCATATTAGTTAATTTCCAATTAGTTTTTGATTTGGTTTTCCATGTACCTTTACTGATCATTATTTTTATTGCCTTGTGATCTGAGAAGGCTGCATTTATTATTTCTGCTTTTCTGCATTTGTGTACTATGTTTCTGTGACCTAATGTATGGTCAATTTTTGTGAATGTGCCATGTGGTGCTGAGAAGAAGGTGTATTCCTTTTTATCCCTATTTATTTTTCTCCATATGTCTATTAATTCTAATTTTTCTAAGATTTCATTCACTTCTTTCACCTCTTTCATATTTATTTTTTGGTTTGATTTATCTAAATTTGATAATGGTTGGTTTAACTCTCCCACTAGTATGGTTTTACTGTCTATTTCTTCCATCAATTCTCCTAGATTCTCCATTAGAAATTTGGGTGCTATATTACTTGGTGAATACATGTTGATTAGTGATATTTCCTCATTATCTAAAGTCCCTTTTAACAAAATATAATTACCTTCCCTATCCCTTTTGATCAGATATATTTTTGCTTTGGCTTTATCAGATACCATGATTACCGCTCCTGCCTTCTTTCTGTCAGTTGTGGCCCAGAAGGTCTTAATCCAACCTTTAATTCTGACCTTATGTCAACCTGCCTCATGTGTGTTTCCTGAAGACAACATATGGTAGGGTTTTGGATTCTTATACATTCTGCTATTCGTCTATGTTTTATGGGTGAGTTCATCCCATTCACGTTTTGAACGTGAATGGGATGCATACAATTTTTGAGAGTTACTCAAAACATTTTCCCCACATATTAATATATATAATTTGATGTAAATGTAGTCCTTATAGAAGGGAGTTTGACTTAAAAAAAAGATAAGATTTATCTCCTTTTACCTTTCTTTCATATTTACCTTTTCATGTTTCTCTTGCTTTCTGTGCTTGGATATCAAATTTTCCACTAAGTCCTGGTCTTTTCTTAGCAAATGCTTGGAAATCTTCTATTTTGTTGAATGCCCATACTTTCCCCTGGAAGTATATAGTCAGTTTTGCTGGGTAGTTGATTCTTGGTTGGAGACCCAGTTCTCTTGCCTTTCTAAATATCGTGTTCCATGCTTTGCTGTCTCTTAGTGTGTTAGCTGCTAAGTCGTGTGTGATCCTAATGGGAGCCCCCTTATATCTGAAACTCCTCTTCTTGTCTTCTTGTAGGATTTTCTCCTTTTCTTGGAAGCTCTTGAATTTGGCAATTACATTCCTAGGGGTTGTCTTTTGGGGATTTAGTATAGAGGGTCTTCTATGAACCCTTTCTATTCCTATTTTGCCCCCTTGCTCAAGAACATGTGGGCAATTTTCTTTTATAATTTCCTGTAGAAGAATATTGAGTTTATTGTTTATCTCTGGTTTTTCTGGGAGACCAATAATTCGGAGGTTTTCTCTTCTTCCTCAGTTTTCCAATCCTGTGACCTTCTCAGTGAGATATTTTATGTTTTCTTCTAATTCATTAATTTTGGGGGTTTGCTTTATTGATTCTTGCTCTTTTATGATCTCACTTTCTTCGAGTTGCTTAATTCTGGTCGTTAGGGACTGGTTTTGCTTTTCAGCTTTGTCTGCCCTTCTATTGGATGCTTTGAGTTCTTTTTCCAATTGAGCAGTCTTATCTGTCAGACTGCTGATCTTTTTCTCCCATTTTTCTTTCCAGGTTTCCATCTTTTGGATAAGTTCTAGTTTGAGATCTTCCAGAACTTGTTGATAGTTTCCATTTTGGGAGGCATGTTCTGATTTTTTTTTTCCTCCTCATTCTCTTCTTTTCCTTGGGTACTTCCACCATAAAAGTTTTCAATAGTCACCTTTTTCCCTTTCTTCCTGGAGGCTTGATTTTGGGCTATGTGAGCCATCCCTTTGGTGGTATTATTCCCCTTTCCTTTTTCGTCTGGGGTCTGGGTGATAATGGGCAGGTTTTCTGTGAATTTAGGTTGCCTCAGTCTAGTTCTTCTCAGCCTCCGAGGTTTCTTAGAGCACTGGGCCCCTGATCACAGCCCAAATGCCCAGGTGTTCAGCTCCGCCTAAGTAATCAGGGCGTGGTCCGCCCCTGGTGTTTAGCTCCACCCAGATGCTCAGCGCAAACACCCCAAGTACAGCTCCGCGGGCCCCTCTGCTCAGCGCTGGGTTCTCCCGTGAAACCGCCCTGAGATGTTTTTTCCTGGCAGTCCCCAGATCCCAAGGACCCTGGAGTGCCCCCCCCCCCAGACAGAGACGTTCCCCACTCACTCGCTGTCGCATTGAGGGCTCCAGTAGCTCACTCTGGTTTGGTGGGGGAGGTGGTGGGGTGAAGGGGGGCTCAGTTCACGTCTCTGTGCAAGCTTTTCCTCCTTCTTATTATAGTGTGGAAATGTTCAAACCCCAAGTACTACGCCTCTGTGGGGGTCTGGGGAGTCCTTCTGTTCCTCCAAAGGTGATTTTTATGCTCCTTTGATGTAGTCTATTTCATTTGGTGCCGGGGAGAGGAAGCATGTGGTGTCTAGATTGCATCCATGATTACCTGGAAGTCCTCAGCATTCATTTCTATTTGAGTTTGCAACTACTGATTCAGTGAATAAAAACAGAAGACTTGAATTAGGAATATCAAATATTAATTATATTTGTGACACTAGGCAAGAGATTTCAACTCCCTGAACGTCAGTTTTCCTCATTTGTAAAATGAGAGAGTCATATGTTCTTACATCAAACTTCTGATATCCTATCCAGCTCCAAATCTATGATCCAAAGTTCAATACCTTTCTATAGTACTTATTGTATGCTTACTTTTCTGTTTTATCATAGTACTTTTCATAGGTATAAGGTGGTACCCCAGAATTGTTTTAATTAGCATTCCTCTAAATTAGAGTGATTTAAATCATTTTTTCATATATAACCTTGATTTCTTCTTCTGAAAATTACCTACTCAACTCCCTTAATCATTTTCCAGTTGGTGAATGATTTATATTCTTATTAATTTGAATCAGTTTTTTATATGAGAAATATGTTCTTTATCAGAGATATTTGCTATAAATTTTTCCAACTTTCTCCTTTTCTTCCAATCTTGGTTGCATTGGTTTTGTCTGTGCAGAAACATTTTAGTTTAATATGAACACAATTATCCATTTTATATCCTATCTCTTGTTAGTCATAAATTCTTCCTTTACTCATAGATTTGACAGGTGGATTATTCTATAGCCCTCTTATTTGTTAATAGTAGTACTCTTTACATCTAAATCATGTATCATCTTGACCTTATCTTGGTATAGGGTATGATATGTTGGTCTATACCTTGCCTCTACTACACCTTTTCCAGGTTTCCCAAGAGTTTTTATCAGATAGGAATTTCTTGCTCAAAAAGCTTGCATCTTTGGAGTTATTGAACACTAAGTAACTGTGGCCAGTTACTAATTCTGTATTTTGTAACTAATCTGCTAGACTGCTCTATTTCTTACCTATCACAAGATTATTTTTATGTTCAAATCTTTGTAATACAGTTTCATATTGGGTACTTCTAGTCCATTTTCTTTCACATTTTTTTATTGATTCTCTTCAGTTTCTTGAACTTTTGTTCTTCCAGATGAATCTTGTTATTACTTTTTTAGTTCTGTAGAATAATTTTGGGGCAATTTGATTGGCATGGCACTAAATAGGTAAGGAAATCTTAAGAACAAAAGTAAAGTAATTCATTTAAGGTTCAATAGCAGAAAACAGGCTTAGACTTCTGATCTTTTGAGTCAGGGACAGTTCTCTTTAAACTATCTTATACCATCATATAAGAAATTAACATTTCATAACAATCCAGATGGTTTTGTTACCATATATTCATAACAGTATTATTGGAAAATGGAAATATCATAAGATAAATTGATTTAGAGAGAGAAAGAAGCTTAGTGTTAAAATAGTCTAACTTCATAATTTTATAAAAGAAAAAAAAAACTATAATCAGGGAAGAAAATGAGTTTTTTCAAGGTATAAGTCATAAATTACAAAGCTAGTATTTGAAAACACACCTCCTGACTCCACATACTATATTCTTTCCTTTATATTATGTAGAGATAGCCATTCTTTTCTGTTGCTTAATGTTATTCATCTCTAACTCTTTCTTGGTAAATTATCACTTAACCCTCATCACACTCTTCTGAAGTCAACATGACATATACTATTTTCTACATTGTACAGATAAAGAAAGTGAAACTCAGGGAAAAGCAGTGACTTGAAGACAGAATTGTGTAGAAAAACTACCTAAGCTGGAATTCAGGGTATCTGGTTTCTAGTCTTGGTTCTGTCACTTACATTCTGTGGGCATTACTTTCCTCTCTCAACAGGCATCTATTAAATGCCTGGTATGTGTCTGGTATGGTGCTACTTGCTGGGAATACAAAGACAAAAAATGAAACAAAAAGGTGAATGAACTCACTGATCTCTAAGAACCTTTTCCATTTTTGGAAAGTTTTGACATTTTATGAGTCTATGTACCAACAATTCTTCTAGTTCTGATATATGTTTCTATGACTTGTCCAAAGTCAAACCACATATCAGTAACAGTGATAAGAATATAACTCACCCCTTCTGATTCTCAGCCTTATTCTCTAATATTGTGCTCCCAAGCTTCCCAAACATATTAGATGGGAATGAACAATTATTCTATGAGGACCTCTTTTACTCTATTTAAAATTCTGGAAGTTAAGAGGCTAGGTACCATCGATGACTATATTCATTGGTGGGATGGTAAATTATGTGGATATAAAATCTAAATTGACTAGAGATGTGGAAAGGTTTTCACTTAAGCTTTAACTTTCCAGGAGATGTCACTGAATCTTTGATTACTGCTGTAGTCCTTAGCAAAATGTGATTTGTTCTTTTACCAGCTTGAAGATGAATATCCCTGTCTCCCAACTTCTTGATGTAAGTGCCACTTATCCTTTTCTAAGCAAAAGCTCCTGAGGGCAGGGGCTATGACTCTCCCCCCACCACAGTCCAGGGGAATCCTGAGCTGGTAACATTCTCAGTTTTGAATTCAAAGACATTTCTCATGCTTCTCTTTATCACTTCAGCTCTCACTGGTGATACAATTTACTTTATAGTCAAGGAGAATTCTTATTCCTTATTCTGAGGACAAATAGTGGTAAGGTCTCAGGGTGTGACACAAAGAAAAAAAAATAGGCCAATTGGGAAGATCCTCATGATCTAGCTTAAGTTCATATCACAAATGTGCCACAGACTTAGTGCATGATTTGTACAGAAGTCTTTGCCTGATTTCTGAATATCATTCTCATCTTTCCTTATAGATTTGAATCAGATGACATCTCTAAAGTTCATTCCAGCACTAGAGTTCTACATTTCTAAAATAGGGATTATGATTATCAGTGCAATCCTTCACTGAAATAATGAGTTTCCTAATCAACCTGATAAGAGGACAGGGGAGGGGGCAGCTAGGTTGTTCAGAGGATTGAAAGTCAGGCCCATAGATGGGAGATTCTGGTTTGGAACCTGGTCTAGTATAATTCCTAGCTGTGTGACCCTGGGCAAATTACTTGACCCCTATTGACCAACCCTTATTACTATTCTCCCTTTGAACCACTACATGATATTGATTCTAATACAGAAGGTAAAGTGTTTTTTGTTTTGTTTGGTTGTTTTTTTAGAGTGCAATGGGAGTATCTGTGTTTAGAGACATTGGAGGGGCATCACTTTGCTAATGGGACATCCAAGCTTCTTGGTAATTGCTTGTCACTCAGGAGAAAAATCTCTCATTAGAGGAGTTACATCCCCCCCCCTTTGTGATTTACAAAAGCAAACTTAACTCTCTAACTCCATGTCTATCTCTCTATATCTGTCTCTATCTTTGTCTTTGCCTTTCTGTCTCTTTGTGTCTGTCTCCCTCTTACACGCAGATATGCACCAGCTTTGTCTGTCTCTGACTCCTGGAAATTTCCTGGGTAGCACCAGCTGTAGAAGTTGTCTTGTCATTCAAAAGTTATGAATTACAAAGAATGGAATCTATGGAGGGAGAATAGTATTTTCAGATATAAAATGTGATCCTTAGAGAAAGAAGAGAATTGTCATCCCCATTTCTATAGAGCATCCTATTTTTGGAAAATTGTATCATGGAGTTCCTCATATATCAAGGGTTCTATGAAAAGGGAATTTTACCTTTGAGGGGGATTGTAATTCATAGGATGGAAGCTTGACCCTAATGGCTATTATGGAAAGGGAGACCCAGAAGAATGTCAAAGACTAGATTCAATGCTATTCCCAAGGTTATTTTCCTCTGAGGAGAGCTGAAAGAATAGATGAATATTTAATACATTTTCTGTATGTATTTGGGTCCCTTGTAGTGTTGCACTGTCTATGGGGTGAAATAAAGACTATCCTATACATGTATTTCTCTGAGATGCCTTGACTGCTCTTACCATATCCAGGAAACCCTTTTACCTACATCTGGGAAAATCCTGGAGGAACTTCAGTTGGAAATAGTGAAGCAAAGAAAAGAAGACTATCCTGGGTCAAAGTTCCAGGATTAAATAATCCCAGAGAATTTAGGAGGTCTTGGGTCATGTAGTTATAGCTCTATGAACTTCAGTAACATTTTTATAAAACACTTTCATCACAGTAGACATGATATAGACAGTGTAAATATCAATATTTCTGTTTCACAGGTGGGAAAATTAATCTCAGAGAGGCAAAATCACTTAAAATCTCAGAGTAGGAAGGGACTACATTAATATTCTGATTAATAGAAGTGTATTCTTACAAGTAGCTTAAATCTCCCTACCAAAAAAGAACAGGTCTGACTTTCAGAAGTGATTGGGTCTTAATCTTCAGGCTAAACCAAGAAGAGGCACACCACACCAGACTGGGCTGAACAAGCTCCACCCTCCTCGAACACCAGGGAGGAAGTGCTAGTCACAAGACCCAACTGCCACTCCCAGCAGGAAGGAAGTGCTAGTCACAAGACCCAACTGCCACTCCCAGTTGACCCTTCTCCCACCAACTGTCAGTCTTGTTTCCACACTCTCAACTCTTAAAGTAGATGCTACTGGCAACTACTGGGACTCTAATGATACTTCTACCAATGCATGATGGAACTACAGATATTCTACCGTTTTTTGAAGTTCACAAAATCATTACTGTACTTCATCCTCCTCCTTAAAAGGCAATTTCCTTTAACACATCACTGGTCTGATCTGCTTCTAGAAAGATTGAACTGACAAACTATTCTGCTATGATATATACATATATATATATATATGTATATATATATATATAACTTTACAAATTATAATCCATTTTCCTCAACAAAACACAAAATATATAGTGTCTAGAATTTTGCACTTAAAATCAATGGTCAAAATTCTTCATTCCTACCAAATTGATTAAGGACATATTCATGCTTGGCTTAATTTTGATTAAATCAGTTAAGGAGTCTGGGGTTTTTCAGTTTACCTTAATTGGGTCAGTGTAGAAAACTCCAATATGGCACAGTTGTTATTGTTGTTGTTATTTTTTTTTTGAGTAGAAGTTATGTTTATTTGCAAGGTAATACAATAGCCCCTCCAATGAGAGAAATAATAAAGCAACCAGACAACTAGATATCTCACAGTAATACATGAGGAATGGAATCATAGTACTAATTTCTTTTAATTCAAATGTATCTGTGGAATTGTGTGCTTCAAGTAAAATAACATATAATGCATTTTGAAACCTGTAAAGAATGACATTAATGTGAGTTTTTATTATGATTACCGATAACACAATCAGTGGGGTATAGTAAATAGAGTCAAGAAGTCACAAGTTCAAGATCCTCTGGTATCTATTGTCTACATGTCTACACAAGTCACATTACCACGCAGTCCCCACAATCTATATATTTCAAAGAAAATGACAATATATACTGGTTAGGAGACCTCACTAGGAGTTAACTTACCCTAATGAGATCATAAGACTAGTCTAAAAAAATTACTCTTACAATTATGAAATAATATATTTTGGAGGCATATATAACATAGCATAATAGAGAGAATACTGCATTGGGAACAGGGTGACCTATTTCCAGCTTTGCAGTTTCTTAACCATGTGACCATAGCTAAGTCACTTAACTACTCCTAGCTTCAGTTTCTTTACTCATAAAATGAAGGGTTTGTTCTAATTCACCTTCAATGTGCCTTCTGGCTCCAATAACCTAAGATTTCATAGTTTAGAACTCTGAACTGTCTTCATGACTTCACTTGTTTTCCCACTCACCTGCCTTTATCCCATCACACACTCTTTTTTTTTTTTTAAATATATTTTATTTGATCATTTCCAAGCATTGTTCGTTAAAGACATAGATCATTTTCTTTTCCTCCCCCCACCCCCCATAGCCGACGCGTAAGTCCACTGGGCATTAGATGTTTTCTTGATTTGAACCCATTGCTTTGTTGTTAGTATTTGCATTAGAGTGTTCATTTAAAGTCTATCCTCTGTCATGTCCCCTCAACCTCTGTATTCAGGCAGTTGCTTTTTCTCGGTGTTTCCACTCCCATAGTTTATCCTTTGCTTATGAATGGTGTTTTTTTTTCTCCTGGATCCCTGAAAGTTGTTCAGGGACATTACACCGCCCCTAATGTAGAAGTCCATTACGTTCGATTATACCACAGTGTATTAGTCTCTGTGTACAATGTTCTCCTGGTTCTGCTCCTCTCGCTCTGCATCACTTCCTGGAGGTTGTTCCAGTCTCCATGGAACTTCTCCACTTTATTATTCCTTTGAGCACAATAGTATTCCATCACCAACATATACCACAGTTTGTTCAGCCATTCCCCAATTGATGGGCATCCCCTCATTTTCCAGTTTTGGGCCACCACAAAGAGCGCAGCTATAAATATTTTTGTACAAGTCTTTGTGTCCATTATCTCTTTGGGGTACAGACCCAGCAGTGCTATGGCTGGGTCAAAGGGTAGATATTCTTTTGTCGCCCTTTGGGCATAGTTCCAAATTGCCCTCCAGAATGGTTGGATCAGTTCACAGCTCCACCAGCAATGAATTAATGTCCCTACTTTGCCACATCCCCTCCAGCATTCATTACTTTCCTTTGCTGTTATGTTAGCCAATCTGCTAGGTGTGAGGTGATACCTCAGAGTTGTTTTGATTTGCATCTCTCTGATTATAAGAGATGTAGAACACTTCTTCTGTTGTTGTTATTTTTGATGTTGTTAATTCATTGGACCCATTATTTCATCAGTGTATACTGCTCCTAGTGAAGAGATCTCTGCCCCAGTGTAGATATACACTTTCCCTATTATTATTGTCAGAATTATGCTTTTGCAAGGATAAGCAATTTGCCCAGGGCCAAGTCAGGACTCTAAACTGCTTTCCTAACTCCAAGGCTAGATCCTGATCCAATATAAAACCCAACTTTTTCATATTATTTTCATCTTAATGCAGACTAATATATAAACTGTTATGTTGCACTGTTGATTCACACTGAGTTTGATGTTGACTAATCCTACAAATCCTGTCCAGTCACTCAGCAAAAATCTCAAATGTTAACTCCTTGAGAAATCCTTTCTTGATTTTTCTCATCCTCCACAATTTCTGCCATCTCTTTGAGTTCCTGTTGAACTTAGATACTGTTGTTTTTCTTTTATATTCAAAGAGGACCAATAACATCATGAGATGATGTCTTGACTTGTACATGAATTGGATTCAAGTGAGACAGAGTTATATAAAGTCTTCAGCCTCATTTTCTCTCTGAGAGTCATCAAAGTCCATTAGTAAGACAAAAGATTTCTGATGGCCCAGGATAGAGTGGATGGCCTTGGAATCTTCAACATCTGACCAAGTTGTAAAAGCTCCAGAGTGCTTGCTTTAGCAACCTTAATGGGCATTGGAACAAACTGTTTTCATCTTCCCATGCCACTAGGGGAAGTGACCACATGCTTGACATAGACATATCCCTGTAACTCACCAACAGGTTTGTGACCCATTGGTTACCCTCAGCCATGTGTAGGGTTTGCCAGGGTGTGGACATTGTACATGTTTTAGTTTCTTAGAGTCAAAGGTGGAAGTTGAGTGCCAGGTGGATACCACAAATGGATAAGCCACCCTGAAATGGGTCCAGCAAGCCCTCCTACCAGAGGTGATAGTCCTCTTCGAAGCCCATATACCTCACACTTAGGTAGAGTTCAACACTGATAAACTGGTCATCTGTCTTTTACTTCCTTGTTGTCAGCAGTAAAAAGGAGCTCTCTGGGGCAAGAGATGAATATTCTCCTTTTCCCTTTCCCAAATATCTGGCCTAGCATTTCTCTCAGCACCTACACAGTTTTGGCCAGACTTCATGTAAAATCAATTGGAACCCCGAGAAAAGTACCAAGTAGTCTTATCCCTCTTGATTGCAGCAGGGATCTGGGAGCCCAAACCCTTATGGGTCAGTACTTCTTACTATCCTTACATAGTGAAAGTCATTCTTTATAACTCAATCCTAGCTAACATATTTATAAAATTCCTACATGAAAGGTACCATGTTAGCCATTGGCAAGACAGAGGGAGAAAAATAGCTTTTGCCTTCAAGGAACTTATGTTATATAGGTGGGATAAAATGTCTGGATTACAAGAATATACATAGAAATTTGAGGAAGGTGAAAGCCTAAGTAGCTACAGAAAAAAATGAAAGGCTTCTCATAGGAGATGAAATATGAACTTGAATTTAGAGGAAGAAGGAATTATAAGAGATGGAGTGCATTCCTAGAATGGAATGCAGAATCAAAGAGGCAGGAAATGGAATAGTGAATTCAAAGAACACAGAGAAGATGAGTTTTTATTTTCCTGGCATGTATATTACATGGGTAATGGGAGAATAGGATAACATGCAGTAAAATTGGAAAGGTCGACTGGAGCTAAATTATGATGGATTTTTAACTTAAAAGGGGAGGACTTTGCACTTTATCCTACAGACAAGAGGGAGTTTCTGAAATTTGTTTGATTTGCTTGTTTTGTCTTAGCACGGTAATCATATGGTGAGATGAATGCATACGGTTGATTATTTAGGGCAATTACATGAATGATAGATTGATGAGGGAACAGAAGAGAAGATATCCCATTGATATATACATTCCTACCAATCTAAGTTATAATAAAATATTCTAGAATGTTCTTTCTAAATCAATTGTTGCACAGCACTGGACATATAACAGAAGAGTATACTTTAGTGGTATGGAAAAGGTACTGCATTTGATGATATGCTCAAATCTCAGCACTTGTACTTACTACATAATACTAGGCAACTCACTTCCAATGTCTGTCCCTCAGTTTCATCATTGGTTAAATTAGAATAAAAGTATTTCTAACATTGTTTCAAACTTTCACATTCAATTTGCTCCTATAAAAACACATCTCACTAGGTTTAAAAAAACCTTACCTTCCACCTTAGAATCAATATGATATATGGTATATTGGCAGAAGAGTGGTTAGGGTTAGGCAATTGGGGTAGGGAGATGATAAGCGACTTGCCCAAAGTCACACAACTATGAAGTGTCTGAGGTAAAAACTGAACCCAGGACCTCTCATCTCTAGATTTAGTTTTATATTCACTAAGCCATCTATCTGACCCAGGTCTATGCTTTAAAAAAAGATCATCACATAAAAAAAGTATAAGATTTTTATATTAAGTGTTATTTTTTTCTCAAGGAGGAAATCTTTCCTTTTTGGACAAGAAAGGGCAAAAAAAAATGTTTAATATAGAATAGATAGCCAAGATAAGTAAGGAGATAATAAGGGACAACATTTAGCTGTCCTTGATGAATTTAAGTCATCTGCCCTAGATGAACTACATCTTTGGGATGAGACTGCTGAATCATAATCAGTACTGTCTGAACGACATCAGAGAATGGGAGTGATATCACAGGACCAGAGAAGGGCAAATTTTCTCATTTTCATAAAGGAAAAAGAAAATAGGGGTTGAAAACTATAGGCACATAAGTTTTATTGGCACAATTTTAGATTTCAGCAGTAAAGTTATAGCTAATGAACAGCTAGATTAGGAAGCAAAGATTACAAAGAATTTGAAGGACATTCAGTACAAGTCATCCTAAACTACCTTCGTTTCTTTTCTCTGACAGACTTATAAAACTGATATTCAGAAGAATGTGGTAGATAGAATTAAGCAAAATTTTAACAAAACATTTGAAAAAGTTTTACATATTCTCCTTTCATTAAAGATAGAGAAATGTAGGCCAGTCAAGAGTACAGCTAATGATGGATTGATTCAGAACTGTTTGGATGGCTGAATGAAAGAATTGTCCATCATTAATGGTTTCAGTTCGTCTTGGTAGGAGGTTTCCAGGAGAATTCCACAGGGATGTATACTTAGCCTTGAGCTGCTTAACAGTATTATCAATGACTTGGATAAAGGATTAGGTGGCATGTTCATTAGATTTTAAGATATCAAAATTTGGAAGCTATATCTAACATGCTGGACGACAGAGGTAAGATCCAAAAAGATCTTGACAGGCCAGAATATTAGAATGAGGCTAATTAGATGAAATTTAATAGGAATAAGTGTAAAATCTTTCACTTGAGATGAAAAATATCAATGTCATGAATACAAGATGGGGAGACATGATTCAACACCAATTTGCTTGAGAAAAATCTTTTTCTCCCTTCTTTTAGAAGAAAGAGTATGTAGTATAACCCAACAGAATGATAGGACAGTGAAGAAAATAATATTATTGACTTTATAAGGTCAATAGAAAAGCATTCCTTCTGCCTCTTGGCAGAGAGGTGGTAGAATACAGGAGTAAAATGAGACATACCTTTAGACATGTCCAGTGTATATAAATCTGCTTTGTTTAACTGCTTATTTGTTTCCAAAGAAGATTCTTTTAAGGTTGAGAAAGTCATTTGGAAGTGATATATTTAAAAATTTTTATTTTTGAATTTGTATATTTGCATACTTATGTGTATTTATATATCATGTGTGTATATGTATATAGGTCTTTACATGTACATGTAACCCTGTATATTGTGTCCTTTGCTGGTGATATTAAATCTAATTTATTATGATCAACATTCTAGTGCTATAGAACAGTGGAGGGCCTTGAATTCATGTCACATGAAGTTTGATATAAGTAATGGAGAAGTTTAGAGAAGTTTTTAATGTGTGTGTATGTGTTTGTGTGTGTGTGTGCATTTGCATGTGCCGGGAGGATCATGATAGCCATCTTCAAGCATTTGAAGGGCATTTAGTCTTAAGAGGGACTAGAGTTGTTCATTTGATCCCAGAGGGAACAACAAAAAGTAATGGTTAAGAGCTGCTTAAGAATAAAATTCAGGTTTGAAGAAAGGGTGATATAAGGAGGAAACATCACATAAATTAAACCCACTAAGATATTGTATAAGCTACTTTTGGAGGCAGGGTCTTTCTTTTTACTGTAGGTCTGCAAGGAAAGGTTTGATGACTGCTTTCTGGGTATATAGTAGTGGGGATTCTTTTTTTGGGGGGATACAGTATTGATTGAATATTGTTGTTGAGGACAGTTCCACCACCAAGATTCTGTAATTCTTATTTTGGCAGGGTTTTTGCTGGCTCCCAGATCACTATCCTTCTTGGAAGATTCAGAGGCAGTGGCCTAAGTCTTTCTATGACTCAAATTGCCAATATGCCCTTCTATTGTAGATTGGCAGACTAGGCTGCTGAAAAACTGCTTCAGTTACTGAGTTTCAAAAGCAAGAAATGGGTTGCTTAGAGAAAATGTCTAATTCTCCAAATTACAACTTGCATTCCTGTGGCATTTCACAGTCTGTAAAACACTTTCCCAATAATCATGCAAGCATTCCTATGACAGAGATTACAATTGAAGATTATTATCCTCCAAGAAGTGACTTATTCAAAATTATACAACTTGTAAATTGCAACATCAGGATTCTGAGCCAGTTTGGCTGCAAAAACATTCATCTTATTTCTCCTACATCACATTCCATCTATGGAAAGTAGGGACTATGGTCTTTGCTCTGGAACTGGAAGAAGGGGCTAGAAAGGTGAAGAAAACAGAATCTACTATAACAACAATTTTTTTTTGTTTTATGAACCTTTTTGACAGTCTGGTGAATCCTATTGACCTCGTTTATGAATAATATATGTAAATGCATGAAAATGAAATAAGGAGAATCAAGAAGTAAACCAATTACTTTGAAATAATAAGTTATCTAAATATTTTCCCATCCAATTTCACAGGCAAGCTGAAATCTATCTATAGACTGGGTCCTGGGACAGGGTCCATGGACCTCAGATTAAGAACTCCTCCACTAGAGATTTTACAGTAATACAATCATTCAATTTGTTGTTGAAAATGGCCTTTGAAATCATTTCATCTTTCCCCTCTCATTTTACGGGTAAGAAAACTGAAACTCAGAGAGAGGGTATGACTTTCTCATGATCATGTAGTAATCCATTAGAAAAACTAAGATTTGAAAACAACATGATACATATAACATAACAAATACAATAATGAATACAATAAGTACTTAATATATACACAAGGATATGAATGAATAAATGGAAATAAAAGACAGATGAGAAAAATAGTCTTTAGTCAGTGGAGAAATTGAGAACATTATTGTCTGAAAGAGTTGGAATTCCCATGATAATGTTTATAATGACATTTGCCTTAATCAGCAGGTAGTAGTAGCCGGCATAATTCTGGCACCTTGGCATATGGTGCTAACAAGTGATCCTAGGAGCTCTGAAGGAGTTTCAGTTGTGGACAGCTCTCACCCACATATGGTAATAAGTCTGCCTGTACATTGTTGTATTTTGTTTCTCTCTTTGGAGACTTGTGTGAGATACTATAGTCACCAGCTATGTGGAAGTAATAGCAATAGGACAGCATTGATTTGATAACATAAATAACACAAGATTTCAAGTGACCATGAAGTTAAGGGCTAGAAGTAAACTTAAGAGACATCTAGTGTAACCTTTTCATTTTACAGATGTGGAAATGAGGCCTAGGAAAATTAAATGGTTTATCTAAGGTTACACAACCAAGTTAAGTATTCATAGTTACTCAAACCCTGGTGGTGTGACTCAAAATCCAGGACCCATCCTTGTGCACCATGCTGTTTCCAATAAAGACCCTTCCTTACTTTATCCTACAAATGAGGAAACTGAAGCCCAGAGATGGGTAGTCAATTTTCTAAGGTTATAGAGCTAGAAAATACCCACCCTGGGATTTAAGTGTAGATTTTCTGACTCAAAATTCATATCTCTCACTACTAACCATACTATACACATATGTTCTATTCTAGCTGCTATTCCTCTCAACTGGCCCATAACAAATTTAATCAGAAAGAATCTAAAGAAATATTATCTGTAAGATTTAAGAATATAGATTTTTGGGGAATATTCCTGAATAAGTCTTATTCCATGTCTTTGGGGCAGGGGAAGCCTTCTTCCCTTGTGCTTCCATAGCTCTGCAGAGAATAAAGTCTTGATATCCCCAAAGAGGTGGGATGGAGGACAACTAGCTAATTAATCTGCCACGGTCTGCAACAGACTACTCTAACTACTTAGTGATGTGCAGTTCCATAAATGAAGGAAGAGCTAGCTAGACCCAATATAATCTGAAATTAAAGAAAAATGGGATATATTAAAAATGCATTGGAGTGTTAATGAAAGATGTCAGCTTGACAGCACTTAACTCCACAAATTATTCCCAGGCCAGAAGTTGCAGAGATTTGGAGGCTGCAGCTTTCTTTGCAGCTATCTTTTCCTCTCGTTTCATTTCTGCTTTGCCTAGAGGCCACTGAAGGGCAGTGTGATCAAAAACCAGGGAAGAACCAAAGTTCTATGACTTAGAAATGTGAAGAGTTGGAGATATTTGGGTGATCATAGAGTCAATGAATATTAGCAATACAATGAATTCTGGAATATAGGACATACTAGGTTAGAGTACAAAGACCTCCCCTATTTTGTCACTTACAATTGCTGTAACTTTAAACAAGTCATCCTAATCCACTAAACTTCAATTAACCAATCTTCAAAATAAAGGGTTTAGAGTAGGTGATTCATAATAACCCTTTTCCATTCTAAGTCCCTTGGTAACCTTGTATTATAATATAGTAGTAGTAGTAGTCTCTCGGTAACTGAGGATGACTATTGTCTTTGTGTGTTTTTGTGCACAAAGACACTTGTGCATGAAGATTTAAGTGGAAAAGTCGATGCACAGAAACAGTCCCACTCTCTCAGTGTTGGAAGCCTGGGTCCAGTGGCACAAAAAGTCGTTACATCTGAAGACTTCCTCAGCTGCATTGGATGGCCGTGTTGTCTTTTGTGCACCAACACGCCCTAAGCACTCCACAGTGCCTTGCTGCGTCGCCATCTCAGCCGTTGAACCTTCTTATTGGTTTCTTCTGTGAAGCAGTCTTTACATGCTGGGTGAGCAAAGCCCTAGTTCACCAGGGGTCCACGACGACCCGATGGCTACCCTCAAAAGGTTTAGCCGGCCTGATGAAGCCTTTGCCCGGGGTGTGGCCACTACTGCATGCTGGCAGCTACTGGGAGCCACAAGTGAGACCTGGGTGTCAGGTGAGCATCAGAGGCTGGAAAGCTGCCCTAGGAGGGCACGACAAGCCCTCCATACCAAAGATATTACTCCTTCCTGAGCACCCCATACACCCCTATTATAATATAGGAAATGGTAATAGAACATAGGTTATGAAAGCTGGTAGGTATCTTAAAAAATAAAATACCAGTGCAAGAATTGACTTTAATGGCCATGTAGACCAATTTTCTCATTTTATATATGGGAAAGCTATTTTGGTATATGGGTAATACTATTTTAGAAGACATTGTAATAATTTTCCTTGGAGATAGCTTCTTCTGCCCAAGGTCTCAAAACATTCTTACTTCATGATTAAGAGTGGAGAAGGGATGAATTTGTTAGAGAAAAAACACTTTCCTTGAAGCTTTTGGGGAATCTGTTACAGACCTTTTCACTTACCTTCTTACATTTAAAGTATGGTGAAAAAAATAAATTTTCCATTCATGCTAGGCATCTACCATGCAACCAGTCTCCTAACACCCCACCTTCCACTGAAGGATAGAAAGGGTATGCCCGATAGATGTCATGTGTCCCAGCTCAGAGTCAACCAAAAATGGAGTTTGGGATCAGAACCAGAATATTTTTCTACAAGCTGGGTCAGTGGAGTGAATCTATTAAATGGAATTTAATAATTTAGATAAGATAAATTCAAAGTACTACACTTTTCCTTTAAAATATCAGCTATATGAGTTCAGTACAGAGGAAATGATATAAGCAAGTTCTTTATGGGGAAATTATTCTTGGTGTTTTCATGAGCCACAATTCCAACATGAGCAAGCAATGTAATATGGAATCCAACAAGCAGAAACAATCTTGGCATAGATTGAGAGAAGCACAGTATCTATGATAGTATTAGTCTTACTCTCCTATACCCTAGTTAAACCTATTCAGACCATATTTTAGTAAGGCAGTGTGGAACAGGAGAAAGAATGCTTACTATAGAGCCAGAAGTCCTTCGTTCCAATCTTGCTCAGATGTTGTGTACTCTGTGGCTTGACAAGTCTTTAGCCTCAGTGTATCCCACTTTTAAAAAGAATGATTGGAATAAATTATTTCAAATTATCTTTTTATCCAGATCTAGCACCATGATCTTAAGCTGAAGGATATCTAGAGGGGATGGGAAAAGGTAGAGAGGGCACTGGAGTTGATATCACAGAAGGACTTAGTATGTTTATACTCAAAAAGACAGAGGAGGAGAAGAGTTAGGTTATGATCACTGTCCTTAAATATCTGAAGGGATGCTCCAGGTAGACATAGAAAACTTTTCTCATTTGGTTCTAATGGTCAGAGTTAGGACCAATGAGCATATGTTTTAGAGAGACAAATTTGGACCCTAGGGATATTTCTAAGGGTGAGGGAAGTCTCAGGAGAGTTTTAAAAATTTTCAAGTGGTGGTCAGCTATTTAGTTGTCAGGGAGAATATAGACATTATTTTGGTTTTGATTTATTAGGATTTGGACTAGATGATCTCTTTATGAATATACAAACCAGGACTAGCTGAGGGAGAACACTAATTGATATGGAAATAGGAAGCAGAAGTATCAGTAACTCATGAGAAAAGGATGCCTATCAGTCAGTGAGTCAGAGCCAGTAGCCTATAATGATGGACTTCATGTCAAATTGGTGTTGATGATCTGACCTGACTCCTTGTCTTTTCTAAGATGACCAAATTCTCACTGAAAAAAAAATATTTCAAATGTGCAATTAGGAAAAGCAGAGGACCATTCAGTGAAGGAACCTCTGTGCCCATGAAGTTAGATGAATTCTCTCTTAATTTTTTTTTCAATTTTGAAGTGGTCTGTTTGGTAATTTCCTATTTCATTCTAAGTGAAGATGTACAATGAACATGATGTCTCCTTGGGCTTTTATCACCATTAGGAAACTGCATTGTTTTTGATGATGATTTGTTTTGTTTTTTTTTTCCCTAATTGAGCTAAAATTTGTCTCTTTGTAACTTTTATATTTTGATCTTAATTCTGCCTTATGGGAATATGTGAAGGAAAATCTGTTCCCTCTTCTTCATGAAAACTCTGAATATTTAAAGATAGTTATTATGTCCTTATATTATAAAGATTCTAGTTAATAACCCAATATATTCATCTGCGCCTCTCTATGAGTAGCCAGAACAAACCACAATCTTGATCTTGGTCATATTTTGTAAAGGAGTTCCTACTGGTAAGACAAAGTTAATTCATCTCTTGCCTAAGAATTTAGTGCTAACTTGTGTCTCTGTTTTATTGACAGCATTCTTATATGAGGAAGATCATATAGGAGTTGGAGTAAGCAGCATCCTAAATTGACTGACATGAAAAGCCATGTAAAATATATGTATCCTAAAATATCTTCCCCTATTGAACCTCAGTAATGTATCTCTCCTTCCTTCTAGAGGAAATGGGAACAGATTTGGAAGGGACTAGAGATCATGTCACAGTAGGACCACTGGAAGTATAGGTGATAGATATACCTATCATTTCCATTACCCAAGACTAAGAAGTTACTGTCTGTAGAAGATTCCCCTGAAACTGAACCTATATTCTCTCAAAATAGAGAGCCCTCAGGTTCTCCATTTCCATTTCCTACTCATAGCCTAGATTTCTCATCCAAGTAACTAGTCAGTTTTTAAAAATGCAAAGACAAGTTATGGGGGTATTAGCACCCTTGTCACCAGGTCCATTCGAGTTGGCATTTGGGGAGGGGATGTTGTCAGGAGAGAGCCTGTAGATATTTGCAAATATTTGCAATCTAATAGAGAATCAATATCAGATTTCTCTTATTTTACAGATGAGGAAACTGAGTCTAAAAGATAAAAATGACCTACCTTCATATCACACAGTACTTCAGTGACAGAACAAGGACCAGAGCATAATCATAAAGATTTTTCTTTTTCATATGACACTGACTCAAATGTCTGTTCCATCCAGAATTCTGTGCTGTTCAAAAGTATGGATACAACCATTATCAAGAAAATCTTTTTGTGAATTCCTTTACTTACTCAATGATATGATTTTCCTTCTTATTCCTTTTAGACCCAAAGCCAGATTTCTATAAACCTAATTGTCTTTTGTCTTTTTTTTAATTTTAGGACCTAGATTGTGCTACACTAATAAGAGAGGTGTCTAAGATTTCTCCTGGGATATTGCTTTCACCTAACTGTGGCCATAATAAATATTCTTCTTCCCTAAATACTCAATTCAAAGGAGAAAAAAAAGTTTTCTTCCCAGCAAAAATGCCCTGAGGGCCTCATGTGATATCTCTGCATCAGATACACCTTTTGAGCAGAGTCACATCTCTTGCCAGTGGCCTGGATAAAAGAACTCCCTGGCAGAGCTTTTCAGCGTCTCTTGCCGAAACCGCTTACTTGACATCCCTGTTATCATTGAGAGCATGGCAGAGACAAGGTCCTTTAACAGATCTAATTTCACCCACTCAGCCAGATGCCAACCCTTGTTATTAACAACCACATTTCTATACTGTGAAGGAATCCAGTCAATCTTGTCCAGAAGATGAGTGATTAACCTGGAGATTCTCAGAAGAATTCATCAGATGGGATCCCTTACCTTTAGGGAAACACTTTTATGTATAGATTTAGAATATATAAGGATCAGCCAGAAATGTACCAAACCATACCTGCTTTTTTCCCTTTAATTATCTTCCTTTTGTTGCCACATTATTAATTTTTTAATTTTTTCCCAGATTATGTCAATACCATTTTTGATAATTATTTTCTAAACACTTTTTGATTGATGTGCTCTTCATCTCCAAGAGAGCAGGTAATTATGATGGAGGTTGTACAGGTGGATGCTATTTCTTAGCTGCTCATACAGAAAGTCAGATTCAGGTTCTATATATGAAAAAAACAAATATGCTTCCTAAATATTGTTCTTCCTTCTTTTGGAAGAGGACTAATGACAAAATGGAGGTAATGTTTTTAGTTAAGCATGCTTTGGTTTTCTGTAAAGGGTGAATATTTCAGTTTCAGTGAGGCAAAGCTGAACAAAATCATTAGTCTCACTTTCTCTTCCAGTGTTGTCAAAGTCCAAAAGCAAGCCAAAAATCAGGACAACTATAAATGGTCTGGGATACAGTGGATAGTGGATGACCAACATCAAGATGCTCCACAGCACCTGCTTCCGATGACTTCATGAGGGTTGGAACATGTTGTTCTCATACACCCATTCTGGCCAGGGGAAATCTGCACATGCCTTGGCTAGACATTCCCCTAACTCATCTATGGGTTCAAGGCCCATTAGTTATCTTCAACTTCTTTAACCTGCCAAGATGGTTTTACTAGGAATTGGCAGCTTCTTGGAGCCTCCAAGTGACAGTTGGGTGACAGCTGGAAACCAAAGGTGAATGAGCATCTCTGAAAGTGGCTCAGCAAGTCCTCATATTAGAAGTCCTAGTCCTCCCTGCACACCATCCACCCCTCCTTTCTAAATACTCACTGTAGAACTGCCCAAAAGGAAAATGGATTGCCTCATGAGACAGTGAATTCACCTTTACTTCAAGTAGAGATATGTAAAGAATTTTTTTTTTCAGAAATTAGTCTGGAGAGCCTATGGGGACACATTTAACTCTAAGGTTCTAATATTTTATGAGTACAAGTAAAGAGTCCTATTTGGAAATAGTATTTTTAAAGGCCATCTAAGAATGCTCATGCTGTCAAATGTATTCACTGTGTCAGATATTTTTGTTATAAGGAATGTATCAACTTGAAAGTGGGGTGCTAAGATATGATGAAAAAATTAATAAAATATTATTTAATTTTTTAATAAAGATCCCAAATTATCATTGGTGAGTCTGTTCTCTGGTTTTCAAGGAGATAATGCTTCTCTCCTTTCTTTGCTCTTAGCAAACCTACTTCAGTCTCATTCCAGACAGAATTATTCTTCAAGAGGCAACTACGGTACACATTTTCCTAAATAAGCTTGTCTGGCTAATCACAGTTAATGGCTTTTACTGGGTAGAGGATTGTATTAAATAACCTTTAGGGTATCTTTCAATAGAGATACTATAACAACTGAATGGCAAGATATACTAATAACTCTCTAATCACCATACTTGCTGGGGAAGCCAGAAACAAAGTGTAACTCATGGTCATATAGCTGGTAAGTTTCTGCTGCTGGTTGTGAACTCATATCTTTCTGACCCTTTGCCAGTACTCTATCTATTATGCCACCTACCTGACCATAAGATTGGAAGTTCATGGAGGACCAGAACTCTGCCCATTTATCTTTGTTCATGAAGAACAGAGTGCAATTGACAGAAATGTCTTTTGATTCCAAAAACAGTCCTGCTTCTTCTGTTAGCAGGTGAATGAATCAAAACCTGAATCTATGTCTTCTAAGTTTAATATCTGCTTGCTCTTTTCTATATTATATGTGAAGGTGTCAGCATAGAAAAAATTCTTGCCCATCTTTTGGATAAGGTAACTGAGATTCACATAGCAAAAGGTAAGGAATTCAAAAGTTTGTAAGTAGCAAAGATAAGCCTAGAACTCGGATCTGCTGACTGATAGAGCAGGGATGTTTCCAGGCTACCAAGTTTGTTGATTTTGTCTTTTCATCCAGTATCAACACAGGAATGGTGATTATGATGGTGAGTGTCTAGTATTCAGGGTAGATGAAATACTCCTGGGGAATCAGGCACTTAGCCATGTGTGACAAGGAGTGTCACGGCATAGGGGACCATCTGGTCCATTACTCCCAAATGGCCCCCTCGGGCCAAGAAGATGAGTCCCAGCTGTCTCATATGACTAAGTCTTTGATGCTGAGAGGATGTCAACAAACTACCCACAGGATCCTTGTGTTCTAAAGTAAATGTGTCATCCCATCCCATTCCTTCTGAAAGCCTCCATCCTTTCCTTGATAGGCATAGACCGGGCCATAAAACTAGGACCAGATTGAGTATTAATATGGATTTCCGAGGGTTAAGGCTTCCTCCTGACCAACCCCTAATATTGGCTATAGATGAAGTCTTAACCTTGGCCTTCTGACTTTTCTCTAACACCATCAGTGTTCTAAAAGAATATCATTAGGAAGCCTGATGAAATACCATAAGATTTACTTCAATCTTTTGCTATTGCTGCCAGCACAATCTAAAACTTACGCCCAAATTTATCATCTTCATAGAAGAAAAATGGAATGAACCTGATTCCAAGCTTGGTTAACTACAGTATGAAATATTTTTGTGGAAAAGTTGGACTACCAGAGATTAGAACCTGACAGGACCTTAGTATCCATCTAACTTGATGCTTTAGTTTAGTAGATTGGGATTCAAAGTAACAGAATGCTCTAAGAACACCAAGAGAGCTGCAGAAATTGGATTTAAATCCAGACATACAACTTTATTTCTCTTTGCATCCTGAGATACAGCTTCTGACTCATACTTTATGGACCTCAGTGCATAGTCACAATGGGCAGTCAACAAAACCCACTTTCTAGGTGAAGGACATTCATTTGTTCTTCACTTCTTTTTTTTTTTTTAATTTTAATATTATTTTATTTGGTCGTTTTCATACATTATTCACTGGAAACAAAGATCGTTTTCTTTTCCTCCCCTTCCCTCCCCCCCCCCCCCCGCCTTTCCCTCTCCCATAGCCGACGCATGATTCCACTGGTTATCACATGTCTTCTTGACTCGAACCCATTTCCCTGTTGTTGGAGTTTGCATTATAGTGTTCATTTAGAGTCTCTCCTCAGTCTTATCTCCTCCAACCCTGTAGTCAAGCAGTTGCTTTTCAGCGGTGTTTTTACTCCCACAGTTTATCCTCTGCTTGTGGGTAGTATTTTTTTTTAGATCCCTGCAGATTGTTCAGGGATTGCATTGATACTAATGGAGAAGTCGATCACCTTCGATTGTACCACAATGTATCAGTCTCTGTGTATAATGTTTTCCTGGTTCTGCTCCTCTCGCTCTGCATTACTTCCTGGAGGTTGTTCCAGTCTCCATGAAACTTCTCCACTTTATTATTCCTTTTAGCACAATAGTATTCCATCACCAACATATACCACAATTTGTTCAGCCATTCCCCAATTGAAGGGCATCCCCTCATTTTCCAATTTTTGGCCACCACAAAGAGTGCAGCTATGAATATTTTTGTACAAGTCTTTTTGTCCATTATCTCTTTGGGGTACAAGCCCAGCAGTGCTATGGCTGGATCAAAGGGCAGACAGTCTTTTATCGCCCTTTGGACATAGTTCCAAATTGCCCTCCAGAATGGTTGGATCAATTCACAACTCCACCAGCAATGAATTAATGTCCCCACTTTGCCACATCCCCTCCAGCATTCATTACTTTGCATAGCTGTCATGTTAGCCAATCTGCTAGGTGTGAGATGATACCTCAGAGTTGTTTTGATTTGCATCTCTCTGATTATAAGAGATGTAGAGCACTTTTTCATGTGCTTATTAATAGTTTTGATTTCTTTGGCTGAGAATTGCCTGTTCATGTCCCTTGCCATTTGTCAATTGGAGAATGGCTTGATTTTTTGTACAATTGATTTAGTTCTTTATAAATTTTAGTAATTAAACCTTTGTCAGAGGTTTTTATGAAGATTGTTTCCCAATTTGTTGCTACCCTTCTGATTTTGGTTACATTGGTTTTGTTTGTACAAAAACTTTTTAATTTGATGTAATCCAGATTATTTATTTTGCATTTTGTAATTCTTTCTAATTCTTGCTTGGTTTTGAAGTATTTCCCTTCCCAAAGGTCTGACATGTATACTATTCTGTGTTCGCCTAATTTTCTTATAGTTTCCTTCTTTATGTTCAAGTCATTCATCCATTTTGAATTTATCTTGGTGTAGGGTGTGAGGTGTTGATCTAAGCCTAATCTTTCCCACACTGTCCTCCAAATTTCCCAACAGTTTTTATGAAATAGTGGATTTTTGTCCCAAAAGCTTGGATCTTTGGGTTTGTCATATACTGTCTTGCTGAGGTTGCTTGCCCCCAGTCTATTCCACTGATCCTCCTTTCTGTCTCTTAGCCAGTACCAAATTGTTTTGATGACTGCTGCTTTGTAATATAGTCTGAGATCTGGGACTGCAAGACCCCCTTCCTTTGTATTTTTTTTTCATTAATTCCCTGGATATCCTTGATCTTTTGTTCTTCCAAATGAACTTTGTTATGTTTTTTTCTAAATCAGTAAAAAAAAATTTTGGAAGTTCCATGGGTATGGCACTAAATAGATAGATGAGTTTGGGTAGGATGGTCATTTTTATTATATTGACTCGTCCTACCCATGAGCAGTTAATGTTCTTCCAATTGTTCAAGTCTAGTTTTAGTTGTGTGGAAAATGTTTTGTAGTTGTGTTCATATAGATCCTGTGTTTGTCTCGGGAGATAGATTCCTAAGTATTTTATTTTGTCTTGGGTAATTTTGAATGGGATTTCTTTTTCTAGTTCTTGCTGCTGAGCTGTGTTGGAATTATATAGAAATGCTGATGACTTATGTGGGTTTATTTTGTATCCTGCAACTTTGCTAAAGTTGTTGATTATTTCAATTAGCTTTTTGGTTGAGTCTCTAGGATTCTTTAAGTAGACCATCATGTCATCTGCAAAGAGTGATAATTTGGTCTCCTCCTTGCCTATTTTGATGCCTTCAATTTCTTTTTCTTCTCTAATTGCTACTGCTAGTGTTTCTAATACAATGTCAAATAATAGAGGTGATAATGGGCATCCTTGTTTCACTCCTGATCTTAATGGGAATGGATTTAGTTTATCCCCATTGCAGATGATATTAGCTGATGGTTTTAGATATATACTGTTTATTATTTTTAGGAATGACCCTTCTATTCCTATGCTTTCTAGTGTTTTTAGTAGGAATGGGTGTTGTATTTTATCAAAGGCTTTTTCTGCATCTATTGAGATAATCATGTGGTTCTTGTTGGTTTGCTTGTTGATGTGGTCAATTATGTGGATAGTTTTCCAAATGTTGAACTAGCCCGGCATCCCTGGTATGAATCCTACTTGATCATGGTGGATGACCCTTCTAATCACTTGCTGGAGTCTTTTTGCTAGTATCCTATTTAAGATTTTTGCATCTATATTCATTAGGGAGATTGGCCTATAGTTTTCTTTCTCTGTTTTTGGCCTGCCTGGCTTTGGAATTAGTACCATGCTTGTGTCATAAAAGGAGTTTGGTAGGACTCCCTCTTTGCTTATTATGTCAAATAGTTTGTATAGTATTGGGATTAACTGTTCTCTGAATGTTTGATAGAATTCACTGGTGAATCCATCAGGCCCTGGGGATTTTTTCTTAGGCAGTTCTTTGATGGCTTGATGGATTTCAATTTCTGATATGGGATTATTTAAGAAAACTATTTCTTCTTCTGTTAGTCTAGGCAATTTATATTTTTGTAAATATTCATCCATATCACCTAGGTTGGTATATTTATTGCCATATAGTTGGGCAAAGTAGTTTTTAATGATTGCCTTAATTTCCTCTTCATTTGAGGTGAGATCCCCCTTTTCATCCTTTATGCTATTAATTTGCCTTTCTTCTTTCCTTTTTTTAATTAAATTAACCAGTACTTTGTCTATTTTGTCTGTTTTTTCAAAGTACCAGCTTCTAGTCTTGTTTATTATCTCAATAGTTCTGTCACTTTCTATTTTATTAATTTCTCCCTTAATTTTTAGGATCTCTAGTATGGTTTTCTTCTGGGGGTTTTTAATTTGTTCATTCTCAAGTTTTTTTATTTGCATTTCCAATTCCTTGGTCTCTGTCCTCCCTAATTTGTTAATATATGCACTCAGGGATATGAATTTTCCTCTAAGTACTGCCTTGGCTGCATCCCATAAGGTTTGAAAGGATGTTTCGCCGTTGTCATTTTCTTCAACGAAATTGTTAATTGTTTCTATGATTTCTTCTCTAACTATCCGATTTTGGAGTATCATGTTATTTAATTTCCAATTAATTTTTGATTTGGGTCTCCATGTACCCTTGCCGATCAGTATTTTAATTGACTTGTGATCTGAAAAGGCTGCAGTTAATATTTCTGCTTTTCTGCATTTAAGTGCCATGTTACCTAGTGTATGATCTATTTTTGTGAATGTGCCATGTGGTGCTGAAAAGAAGGTGTATTCTTTTTTGTCCCTATTTATTTTTCTCCATATGTCTATTAATTCTAATTTTTCTAAGATTTCATTCACCTCTTTTACCTCTTTCTTATTTATTTTTTGATTTGATTTATCTAAATTTGATAGTGGTTGGTTCAAGTCTCCCACTAATATGGTTTTACTGTCTATTTCCTCCTTCAATTCTCCTAGTTTCTCTATTAAAAATTTGGATGCTATACCATTTGGTACATACATGTTGATTAGTGATATTTCCTCATTGTCTATACTTCCTTTTAGCAGAATATATTTACCTTCCCTGTCCCTTTTGATCAGGTCTATTTGTACTTTGGCTTTGTCAGATATCATGATTGCAACTCCTGCCTTCTTTCTATCGGTTGAGGCCCAAAAGGTCTTACTCCAACCTTTAATTCTAACCTTGTGAGTGTCAACCCGTCTCATATGTGTTTCTTGAAGACAACATATGGTAGGGTTTTGGGTTCTAATCCAATCTGCTATTTGTCTGCGTTTTATGGGTGAGTTCATCCCATTCACGTTCAAAGTTATGATTGTTATTTGTGGATTCGCTGGCATTTTGATATCTTCCGCTAGTTCTGACCTTTCTTCTTTAGCTTTCTCCTTTTGAACCAGTGATTTACTTTAGGTCAGTCCCCCTAGTCCCCTCCCTTGAGATGCTTCCCTTTCTATCCCCTCCCTTTTTATGCTCCCTTCCCCTCCCCCCTCTCCTTCCCTCCCTTTTTGTACTCCCTCCCCCCTCCCCCTCCTTAATTTTCCTTTCTTTCTTGCCCTAATGTATAAGATAGAATTCAGGATCCCACTGGATCTAGATGTTCTTCCCTCTCAGATTTGATTTCACTGAGAGTAAGGTTTAAGTAATTCTACTTCACGCTCTCTTCCTCTCCTTCTCATATGAGAGTTCTTCCCCTCCCCTTCCCATGTGTATCTTTATATGGGAAAGTTTATTCTATTGATTCCCCCCCTATTTCTTGAAGTTAATCTTAGTATTATCACGGTTCCCCCCTCCCTTTTCCTTTTTTTGCCCCAACTTTCCCCAAATCTTCTTAATTCCCCAATCTTTCCCTATGCATGTTTCTTCTAACTACTCTTATGATGATACAATTTATGAGAGTTACACAAAACATTTTCCCCACATATTAATATATATAATTTGATGTAAATGTAGTCCTTATAGAAGAGAGTTTGACTTAAAGAGAAAGATAAGATTTATCTCCTTTTCCCTTTCTTTCATATTTACCTTTTCATGTTTCTCTTGCTTTCTGTGCTTGGATATCGAACTTTCCACAGAGCTCTGGTCTTTTCTTAGCAAATGCTTGAAAATCTTCTATTTTGTTGAATGCCCATACTTTCACCTGGAAGTATATAGTCAGTTTTGCTGGGTAGTTGATTCTTGGTTGGAGACCCAGCTCTCTTGCCTTTCTAAATATCGTGTTCCATGCTTTGCGGTCTCTTAGTGTATTAGCCGCTAAGTCGTGTGTGATCCTTATGGGAGCCCCCTTATATCTGAAGCTCTTCTTCTTGGCTTCTTGTAGGATTTTCTCCTTTACTTGGAAGCTCTTGAATTTGGCAATTACATTCCTAGGCGTTGTCTTTTGGGGATTTAGTATAGAAGGTGTTCTATGAATCCTTTCAATTTCTATTTTGCCCCCTTGCTCCAGAACGTGGGGGCAATTTTCTTTTATAATCTCCTGTAGAATAATATCCAATTTGTTGTTTACCTCTGGTTTTTCTGGGAGACCAACGATACGGAGATTTTCTCGTCTTCCTCTGTTCTCCAGGTCTGTGACCTTCTCAGTGAGATATTTTATGTTTTCTTCCAATTCATTAATTATTTGGGTTTGCTTTATTGATTCTTGCTGTTTTATCATCTCACTTTCTTCGAGGTGCTTAATTCTGGTCATTAGGGACTGGTTTTGCTTTTCAGCCTTGTCTGCCCTTCTATTGGATGCTTCGAGTTCTTTTTCCAATTGAGCAGTCTTATCTGTCAGACAGCTGATCTCTTTCTCCCATTTTTCTTTCAAGAAGGTTTCCATCTTTTGGATAAGTTCCAGTTTGAGATCTTCCAGAGCTTGTTGATAGTTTCCATTTTGGGAGGCGTGTTCTGAATTTTTTTGGATTTCCTCCTCATTCTCCTCTTTTCCTTGGGTACTTCCACCATAAAAGTTTTCAATAGTCACTTTTTTCCCTTTCTTCCTGGAGGCTTGATTTTGGGCCATGTGAGCCATCCCTTTGGTGGTTTTATTTCCCTTTCCTTTTTGGTCTGGGGTCTGGGTTATAAGAGCGGTTTTTCTGTGAATTTAGGTTGCTTCAGACTAGTTCTTCCCAGCCTCCGAGCCCAGGTATTCAGCTCCGCCCAGATAATCAGCGCGTTGTTCAGCGCAGCCCGCCCCAAGTCCAGGTCCACTGGATTCTCCAGTGAAAGCGCCCTGAGATGTTTTTTCCTGGCAGTCCCCAGATCCCAAGGACCCTGGAGTGCCCCCCCCCAGACAGAGACGCTCCCCACTCACTCGATGTCCCGGTGAGCACTCAGGTAGCTCACTCTGGTTTAGTGGGGGAGGTGGGGTGGGGGAAGGGCGGCTCAGTTCACTTTTCTGTGCAAGCTTTTCCTTCTTATTTTAGTGTGGAAATGTTCAAGCCCCACGTACCTTTGCCTCTGTGGGGTACTGGGGAGTCCTTCTGTTCCTCCAAAGGTGATTTTATGCTCCTTTGATGTAGTCTATTTCGTTCGGTGCCGGGGAGAGGAAGCGTGCGGCATCTAGATTGCAGCCATGATTACCCGGAAGTCCTGTTCTTCACTTCTTAAAAACATCCAGACTCATAAATTGATGGAACTAGGGTCTGAGTTGACAACTAATTGAGTAAAAATCTCTGTCCCCAACATCTCTAAGTAAGTTATCATAAAGTCTTCATTTGAAGGCCACCAAAAATGAAGAAATCATCCCCTTAGGAAGAAGCCCTTTAAAATTTGGGAGAACTGGCACACACACACACACACACACACACACACACACACACATATTCTTAGATTTTCTTATTTCTTATTTTTTTTAGATTCTTAGATTTTTAGATTCTTAGATTCAGCCAAAATCTATTCTTTGATTTTTCTAGTGCTTCTGGGCCCAAGAAGAACAAATTTAATCAATCTCACACATACTACATACTTGGTTTCTTTACATATAGAGATGATGTCATGCCCTCCACTCTTCTATTTTCCCATATTAATAAAGATATAAGTAAGTCATTTACCCTTAAGTAAATCATCTTTTCTGAGCCTCAGGTTCTTGATATGTGAAACTGAGAAAATAATAGCATTTGCATAAAGAGGTTGTTGTAAGGATGAAGTAAGAAAATATATGCAAAGTACTTTGAAAACTTTAAAGGGAATGATGATGATGATGATGATGACAAAGACAAAATTCTGATTCATAGATCACCTCTCCTTCACTTGGCTGCCTTATAGTAAGAATGAAGGTGTAGGTGGGCATGCAAAATGGATAGACCCATGGAACTGAAAACAAAATTTGACTTTGAATCCAGGCTCTGCCACTCACTAGCTGTGCAACCTTGGCAAAGTCATTTTTATATTTTTGGATTCAATTTCCTCCATCTTTAGAGTGAGGTGATCTCCAAGAGTTCTTTGAATTTTGCCCTTATGTGATTCCAAAGCTATGATAAAAAAGATACATGGGAAGGCTGTAGTCAGTACTAGTTGAGATGACTTATGTTCAGTGAAGGAATTTGTGGGTTTATGAACCACTCTTAATTGCTTGACAACTTGCTCTAATACTTCATCCCAACTCCCCTTCCCACAAAGCATCCTAAATTGGCAATACCCTGTGAGCCTGGGACTTGACAATCTTTATCTCATTAATGTGACAGGTTGTCTTTAAAGGTGAGGTATATACTTAGCAGTCTCTCCAGATCTAGACTTCTATGTCTCCTGAATCTGTTGCTTGGCCTAGATTAAAGTCAGTCTCCATTTTGTCTTCCCAACCTTTAGTCACTAAGCTCATTTAGAAAACTAAGAAAACAACCATTTGTAATATCTTCAGGCTAAAGTCAATGCAAACCAAATTTCCTCTGCCCCACTGATGATGCCTCATATCAATCCTGTGTGTATAAATTATCTGCCCCCCAAAGTCAATTTTTCAGCTGTTGTACAGCCCTAAGCCCCCAGTGACAGAACTTTTATTGAATTGTACCCTTTAGTGTTTATCTTATTGGATAAAGAGAAGTCAAATAATTTTCCTCTCTCTTCTCTCTCTCTCTGTCTGATTCTCTCTGTCTCTGTCTCTCTCTGTGTCATCTGTCTCTCTCTCTCTCTCTCTCTCTCTCTCTCTCTCTGTCTCTCTCTCTCTCTCTTTCTCTCTCTCCCCCCCTTCTTCCTCTCCCTATTTTTCTTCCTTTCTCTCCTCCCCAACACAGACTGAGACTGTCTATATCAGGATGATGCAGAATTTTCATGGTTCTTAACTTTATGCTTTTTTAAGTATACAGTATTTAACTGAATGTCAAATTTTAGACTTTACTATCTTAAATTACTCTTGTCTTTATCATATTTTACCATAATCATCCACATCCATAGCAGTACCATCATACCATGATAGATATAATCAGTCCTACTTTCATCATGCATACCACCAGCCATTCCATCATCATAATCATCATTTTTATAACCTAATACCATTGCCACCACTTGAATCATACCTACATCCATATCTTCATTTATATCATTACAATTACTATCTTTATGGTATCATCATGTCATCATCAGTATCATTACAATTTCATGATTATTATAATTTTCATCATTTATGGCATCACCATTAATTTCATCATTACCATAATTGATTTTAACAGATTGAATATAGCAATAGATCCAAGATCTTTTTAATATAGGGGTTCCTTTAAAAATCAAAAATGTAATCTATAATCCTATGATCTTTCCAATGTTGCATTTGCTCCATCATTCATACTTTACCTTGTCTAATTCTCATCCATTTCATTCACTAAACTTTTATTAAATAACCTACCCAAAATGTTGTAAGCCTTCATCCTGAAACTTACAATCTCATTACTATGAATGAAGCATTTGGGTTGTACATGTTGTCCTTTGTTTGCATTACATAACTAATGTGCCTACTTTTTTTGTTTGTATACCTCCTGTATGATATTTTATGTCATGTTTTCCTAGAGGACATAATTGGCAAATATCCAGTACTATAATTATATCTACATGCAATCATCATCTCCAATACCATGTTAAATATCACCACTAACATCATTATTTTATTTGTCCTTAAATTCATTATCTACAGCAAAGCTTCTTAAACCTAAATCTATGTTTTTTTTTTAAATCTTTTACCAACATTGCTATATTTGGCTTCCTTTGTAATATTATTTGTTTCATTTTATTTATTTAAAAATATTCTTAAAGAGCATCTAAAGGATACACCAGAATACCAAAGAGATTCAAAATACATACAAGTCCAGACCACTGGTCTATTTCATTGTCTCAGTCATTACCAATACTATCCATGATAGAAAATTAAAAATTAAAGGGGCAAAATGTATATTATTTAAAATGTCTGTGTAGTCCATTTAGAATGACTTCAATTTTGGGGGGGGGATATTTTAAAAACATTATTAAAGGAAATGTTATGAGCAATAATTAAAGGAATAGATTATGAATATAAAGAGTAATCAATTAATAGTCAACATGAAATCATCAAGAAAAGTTCATGTAAAAAACAGAAATAATATTTTGGTAGCAAGTTTGGCAATGCTTCTTGAAATATCCTTTTTCCAGAGGCAGGAAATTGTGGACTTGATGATAATACATTTAGGTGAATTCTGAAGCCATCACAGAAAATGAACAAAGGAAATTGTGGCTAAAGGATAATGGAATCAAAGAATGTTAGAACAGGAAGGGATGTTACAGCTAAAATTGTTCAAAGTCTATATAAAATTGCCATTTTATAGATTAGAAAACAGAGGTCCATAGAAGTGAAGCAACTTGTCCTAGTTCATAATAAAATGAAATGGTACTAAAAGCTAACCTGTGGGAAGTTGGGAGAGGAGAAGGAAGTTGGGAACTATCAGTGCATGTTTAGATGACTGGTTTTCAATGACTAGTTCATTAATGCTATACCTTTAAATTTTCCATCTTATTAAGATGTATCCAAATATAATATCATGCCAAAATCTTTTTGGCTGACTATTCTATCATCCAATGTGTTAACTCACTTTAAGCATTGTATCATCTTTAAATTTGAAAAGAATTCTATTATGCCTTTATCCAAATCATTGATGATAATGTTTGAACAGCACAAGGGCAAAGATCCTTGGTTTGCTCGACTTGGGACCTCTTGTAAAGCTAACAACAAACTGTGATTTTGGCCTCCTACTCTTTTTTCTCAACACTATGACTCTTAATGACTACATGAGCTTCAGTGGGTTTAATTATCATCTCTATTCCAATGATTCCTGGGTTTGGATATACAGTCAAGTCAGTTAAGGCCAATCAACAGGTTCACTCCCACTCCAAATATTCCCCTCTCTTCTTCCTTTTTATGAAATCAGAATTCTTCCAGAATACTTTCTCTCTCTCTCTCTCCCGCCCTCTCTTCCCAAATAGCCACCAAAAAATAAATTACATTTTCTGTCTCTATGACATCTCTTATATCTGATCACTTCTCTCTAGTCATATAACTACAACTTTTATTCAGTCCTTAATCACTTTTCACCCAGATTATTAGTACAACTTTTGGTCTTCCTGTTTCATCTCTCCCCATTCCAATCCATTTAGTCATTCAATAAACAATTATTAAGCATGAGCTCTGTTCCAAGTAATCTACTAAATGCTAAAGATACAAAGAAATTCAAAAGACAGTTCTTCCCTCACAGAGCTCACAATCTAAGAAAATTTACATAATCTAATCCATCCTATATACTGCTGCCACCATGACTTTTGTTAAGTTCCATACTGGCTTTTTATCTGTCTCTCACAATGTTCCATCTTTCATTTCTAGGGCTTTTGCACTGCCATATAACATACTTGGAAGGGATCCCCTTTTAACTACCACCTAAAATAATTCCTATCTTCTTTCAGAACAAATTGGAAATACTGCAGGTGTCCTTTCCACCTCACAGAGGTTAGGGGTATGGCACCTTCATGATATGGAAAAACTATATCTCAATTTTGGACCTTCCTTCATATGTGAGAAGCATGATTTTTTTTTCAGTTTTATGGAGTATTTATGGCTACCTTATTGTAAAATTTGGGGTTAAGTATTTGGCCATATGCTATATAGTTTCTCTTAAACTACCTTGTATAATTAACGTTTAGCACTTTACTTTGTATTTAATGGAGTTTACTTTCTTTGTATGATTGCATATACACATATATATGCAAATGTATGTGTATATTGTATGTACACATAGACATATATGAGAGTATATCTATATAATTATATCAATAAGAGATATAGACATATAAATATAGTTTGATATAGATATAAATCCTTGTTATGTTTCACATCAGAATATAAATTATTGAGACTAGGGATTATTTTTTCCATATTTATGTTTATAGCCCCAGTTCTTAGGATAAAGTCTAGAACAGAGTTGAATTGTAATCACTGTTAAACAATAGAGTCAGCTACTCAATTGATTCAAATTAATACAATTGTATTATTATTAAGCATTTAATCCACATCTCTATAATTTTTCCAAGAAAGAGTATGAGATATTTTATGAAGTATGCTGTTGATATTTAGGGATACTACATCTATCACACCATGATAGTCTATTAAATGAATGAGCCTGCCAAAGAAATAGGCTAAAACGATATCACCTATTATTGAAGTAGCCGTGTAATTTTTGTAACAGTTTTTTTTTCTAAATCTTCACCAACCACTTCATGAATGATCCATTTTAGAATTTTCTCAGAGATTGAAGTCAAGCTGACTTGTCTATAATTGACATACTTGATCCTCTTCCTTTAAAAAAAACCTGGCAAAATTTCTATATGTATCCAATGCTACTTCCCTAGTTCATTTTTCCTCAAAAAAACAATATTGGTTGCAGGTTTGGGCTCAGCAATTGTATCTGCCAAATCTCTTGGATCCAAGGAGAGGGATCATCTGGAAAAGGTAAGTTAATTTATCATATATAACTATGTCGATTGTCTCCTTATTTATCTGAAATATAAATTCTCCAAGTTTCTGTGAACAAAATGTCATCTTACCATGATGTTGGTGATGAGTTAGGATGGCTGGTTCTCAAATAATGAATATACAAAGTTCATCATGAGGACTATGCTCTCAGCCTTTTCCAGCTTGGGAGGACCTACTAGATATTATGGTCTCTATTACCCTTTTTTAAAAACTGAATTAACTTAGAATATTTTCCATAGTTATATGATTCATATTCTTTCCCTACCCTCTTCCTTCCCCTCTCCTGGAGCTGAGAAGCAATTCCACTTGGTTACACATATATCATTGTTTGAAATATATTTCCCTATTATTCATAATTGTAATATACTGATCTTTTAATGCCAAAATCCCAATCATATCCCCTTCAAACCATGTAATCAATCATATATTTTTCTTCTATAGTTCTACTCCAACAATTCTTTCTCTGGATGTGGATAGCATTTGTTCTCATAAATTCCTCTGGATTGTCCAGGATCTTTGCATTGATACTAATAGAAAAGGTCTGTTACATTTGATTTTGCCACAATGTTTCAATTTCTGTGTACAATGTTCTTCTGATTCTGTTTATATTGCTCTGTTTCAATTCCTAGAGGTTGTTCCACTTCACATGGAATTCCTCCAGTTCATCATTCCTTTCAACATAATAGAATTTCATTACCATCAGATACTATAATTTGTTCAGTCATTGCCCAATCCCTGGACACCCCCACATTTTCCAATTTTTTTTGACACCACAAAGAGTGTGGCTATAAATATTTTGTGCCAGTCTTTTCCCTTATTATCTCTTTGGAGTACAAACCCAGTAATGGTATGGCTGGATCCAAATGCAGGCATTCTTTTAAAGCACTTTGTGTACAACTCCAAATTGATCTCCAGAATGGTTGGATTAATTCACAACTCCACCAGCAGTGTATTAGTGTACCTATTTAGCAACATCCCCTCCAATATTTATCACTTTCCTTTGCTGTAATGTTAGCCAATCTGCTAGGTGTGAGGTGGTACCTAAGTGTTGTTTCAATTTGAATTTGTGAGTTGTTTTGATTTGCATCTCTCTGATTATAAGAGATTTAGAACACTTTTTCATGTGCTTATTAATAGTTTTGATTTCTTTAGCTTAAAGTTGCCTAATCATGTACCGTGTCCATTAATCAATTAGAGAATGGCTTGATTTTTTGTATAATTTTGTACAATTGATTTAGCTCTTTATAAATTTGAATAATTAGACCTTTTTCAGAGGTTTTTGTTATGAGGATTGTTTCCCTATTAGTTACTTCCCTTCTAATTTTGGTTGAATTGCTTTTGTCTGTACAAAAACTTTTTTAATTTAATGTAATCAAAATTATTCATTTTACATTTTGTGATTTTTTTCTAACACTTGCTTGGTCTTAAAATATTTCCTTTCCCAAAGATCTGACATGTATTCTATTCTATGTTCTGTGTTCACCTAATTTATTTATAGTTTCCTTCTTTATATTCAGATCATTCACCCATTCTGAATTCATCTTGGTGTAGGGTGTGGGGTGTTGACCCAAACCTAATCTCTCCCACACTGTCTTCCAATTTTCCCAGCAGTTTTTATCAAATATTGAATTTTGGTCCCCAAATCTGGGACTTTCAGTTTATCATAGACTGTCTTGCTGAGGTCACTTACCCCAAGTCTATTCCACTGATACTCCTTTCTCTATCTTAGCTAGTACCATGTTGTTTTGATGACTATTGCTTTATAGTATAGTTTGATATCTGGTACTACAAGGCCCCCCCACTTCACATTTTTTTCATTATCTCCCTAGAGATCTTTGATCTTTTGTTCTTCCAAATGAACTTTGTTATGGTTTTTTCTAATTCAGAAAAAAAGTTTTTTTTTTTTTTTTTGTGGTTCAATGGGTATGGCACTAAAGTAAATAAGTTTGGGTATGATGGTCATTTTTATTATTTTAGCTCATTCTACCCATGAGCAATTGATGTTTTTTTCCTATTGTTTATATCTAGTTTTAATTGTGCAGAGAGCATTGTGTAGCTGTGTTCATATAGTTCCTTTGTTTGTCTGGGCAGATGGATTCATAAATATATTATATTGTCTAGGGTGATTTTAAATGGAACTTTTCTTTCCAATTCTTCCTGTTGAGATGTGTTGGAGATATATAGAAACACTGATGAATTATGTGGGTTTATTTTGTATCCTGCAACTTTGCTAAAGTTGTTGATTATTTCCACTATTTTTAGTTGATTCTCTGGGGTTCTTTAAGTAGACAATCATATCATCTGCAAAGAGTGATAACTTGTTCTCCTCATTGCCAATTTTAATACCTTCAACTTCTTTTTCTTCTCTAATTTCTACTGCTAGTATTTCTAGTACAATGTTAATAGAGGTGATAATAGGCATCCTTGTTTGACTTCTAACCTTATTGGGAATGCATCTAGTTTATCCCCATTGCAGATGATGTTGGCTAATGGTTTTAGATAAATACTGTTTATTATTTTTAGGAAAGGACCTTCTATTCCTATACTTTCTAGTGTTTTCAACAGGAATGAATGTTGTATTTTGTCAAAGGATTTTTCTGCATCTATTGAGATAATCATGTGATTTTTGTTGGTTTGGTTGTTGATATGGTCAATTATGTGGATGATTTTCCTAATATTGAACATCCTTGCATTCTTGATATAAATCCCACATGAATATAGTGAAGAGCCCTCCTGATCACTTTCTGGGGTTCTTTTGGTATTTTCTATTTAAGACTTTTGCATCTATATTCATTAAGAATATTGGTCTATAGATTTCTTTCTCTATTTTTGACCTGACTGGCTTTGGAATCAGTACCATATTTGTGTCATAAAAGGAATTTGGTAGAATTCCCCTTTTGCTTATTATGTCAAATAGTTTGAGTAGTATTGGAATTAGTCATTATTTGAATGTTTGATAGAATTCTCTTCTGAATCTATCAGGCCCTGGTGATTTTTTTCTTAGGGAGTTCTTTGATGGCTTATTCAATTTCTTTTTCTGATATGGAGTTGTTTAGGTAGTCTATTTCTTCTTCTGTTAGTCTAGGCAATTTATATTTTTGTAAATATTCATCCATATCACTTAGGTTGCCATATTCATCGCCATATAATTGGGCACAATTATTTTTAATGATTTCCTTAATTTCCTTTTCATTAGAAGTGAGGTCTCCCTTTTCATCTATGATACTGTTAGTTTGGTTTTATTCTTTCTTTTTTTTTTATTAGGTTGACCAGTACATTTTCTATTGTGTTTGCTTCTTCAAAATATCAGCATCTAGTCTTATTTATTAGTTTAATAGTTCTTTCATTTTCAGTTTTATTAATTTCTCCCTTAATTTTTAGAATCTCTAATTTAGTTTTCATCTGGGGATTTTTAATTTGTTTGCTTTCAAGTTTTTTGGCTTGCATTTACAATTCATTGATCTCTGCCCTCCCAAATTTGTTAATATATGAACTCAAGGATATAAATTTTACACTGAGTACTGTTTTGGCTGCTTCCCATAGATTTTAAAGGATGTCTCATCGTCATTTTCTTCAATGAAATTATTTTTTCTATGATTTGTTCTTTGAGCAATTGTGTAGAATCATATTATTTAATTTTAAATTAATTTTTGAATTGTCTCTCCATGTACCCTTACTGATTATTATTTTTATTGCATTATGATCTGAAAAGGTTGCATTTATTATTTCTGTTTTTCTGCATTTGTTTGCCATGTTTTTATGCCCCAGTAAATGGTCAATCTTTGTTAATGTACCATGTACTGCTGAAAAGAAGGTGTATTCTTTTTATCCTTATTAATTTTTCTCCATATATCTATTAACTCTAATTTTTCTAAGATTTCATTTGCATCTCTTACTCCTTTCTCATTTATTTTTTTATTTAATTTATCTAGATTTGATAGTGGTAGGTTCAGGTCTCCCACTAGTATAGTTTTACTATCTATTTCCTCCTTCAACTCCACTAGTTTCTCCTTTAGAAATTTGGATGCTATTCAGTTGGTGCATACATGTTGAGGACTGATATTCTGTCATTGTTTATACTGCCTTTTATCAGGATGATGTTACCTTCCCTATTCCATTTTATCAGATCTATTTTTACTTTGGCTTTGTCAGATATCATGATTGCAACTCCTGCCTTCTTCCTATCAGCTGAGGCCCAATAGATTTTTCTCCAACTTTTAATTCTAAAATTGTGAGTATCTACTCATCTCTTGTGTGTTTCTTGTAGAAAACATATGGTAAGATTTTTATTTCTAATCCACTCTCCTATTTGTTTTCATTTTATGGGTGAGTTCATCCATTTCACATTCTAAGTTATAATTGCCACTTGTGTATTCCCTATCATTTTGTTATTCTTTGCTAGTTCTGTCTTTTCTTCTTTTGCTATATCTTTTTAAATCAGTGGCTTGCTTTTAATCAGTCCACTAAACACCACCCATAATATGCTTCTCTTTCTGCCCCCTTCCTTTTTGTTCCCTTATTATTTTTAGGGTCTATTAAGTTAAATCCCCCTCTCTTTCCCTCCCTTTTTATTTTCCCTGCCCCCTGAACCTCCTATGTTTTCCCTTCTCACTTTCCCTGTAGGGTAAGATAGAATTTAATACCCCAATGGATCTAGATGTTTTTTCCTCTCAGAATTGGTTTCACTTACAGTAAGGTTTAGGTATTACCTATTAGCATTCTCTTCCTCTCCTTCTTATAATAGTATTATTCCTCTCCCCTTCCCTTGCTCCTCTTTGTGCATTATAGATTATCCTATTTATCTTATTTTGTCAAGTTTCTCTTGGTGCCATCTTCTATTCCTCCCTTCCTTTTTCTTTTTTTATTCATATCATCTTATACCACTTATTATCCCAATCTGTTCCTGTGAATGATTCTTCTAATTACTATAATAATGAATATAATTTTTGAGTTACAAATAACATTTTTCTCATATATTAATATAAACAATTTAATCTCATTGAAGCCCTTATAGAATAAAGTTTGAATAAAAAACACCATTTTTCCCCTTTTACCTCTCTTTCTTATTTACCTTTTCATGTTTCTCTTGATTTTTGTGTTTGGATATCAAACTTTCCACTTAGTTCTGGTCTTTTCTTTACAAATACTTGGAAATCTTCTATTTTGTTGAATGCCCATACTTTTCCCTGGGAGTATATAATCAGTTTTGATGGGTGGTTGATCCTTGGTTAAAGACCCAATTCTCTTGCCTTTCTGAATAGCATATTCTAAGCCTTGAGGTCCTTTAGTGTGGAAGCTGCCAGATCTTGTGTAATCCTGATTGTTGCTCCTTGATATCTGAATTGTCTCTTTTTGGCTTCTTGTAAAATTTTATCCTTATCTTGAAAGCTCTTGAATTTGTTAATTACATTTCTAGGAGCTGTCTTTTGAGGATTTAGTGTAGAGGGTGTTCTATGAACTCTTTCAATGTCTATTTTGCCCCCTTGTTCAAGGACATTAGGGCAGTTATCTTGAATAATTTTTTGTAGTATGATGTCACGATTTCTGTTCATTTCTGGGTTTTCAGTTAGACCAGTGATTCTCAGATTGTGTCTTCATGATCCATTTTCCTGATACATCATCTTTTCAGTGAGATATTTTATGTTTTATTTTATTTTGTCAGTCTTTTGACTTTGCTTTATTAATTTTTGCTGTTTTACAAGATCATTGGTTTCCAATTGCCTAATTCTGGTCTTTAAGGCCTGGTTTTCTGCTATAATCTTTTGATTTTCTGCTACAATCTTTTCATTTTCCTTTTAGGTTTGGTCTATCATGCTTGGGAGGTCTTGTCCTTTAAATTGTTATTTTCTTTTTGAACTTCTCCCCACTTTTCTTGCTAAAGGCTTACATCTTTTTTGGAAGCTGCAATTTAAATTCTTCAAGAGCTTGTGGCCAATTTCAATTTTTTTGGAAGGTTTTGGCACATTTATTTGGATTTGTCTTCTGTTAGTTGCTCTGTAGTCTAGATTTTTCTTCTGTAAAAATTATCCAGCTTCAGTGTCTTCTTCTTGATTTTCTTAGTGTTAAGAAGTTATTCCTCAGCACTGTTTGCCATCACTATGGTTGTTTGGCTCCAAATTACCTTTCCTGGTAACATTCCAAATCAGAATCTTCATTTAATTGACAGTCACCACTCAGCCATTGCTTCTTGTCTTGCTGCATGCTTTCCCTCTGGTTTTGCTTTTATTCCCAATTCCTCTTTCACATTTTCCAGTCAGAAATATTAGTGAGGAGGTCAGACTCTCTGTGTATGGAGCTAAGAAGCAAGGATTTTGGCTGAGGCCAATTCTCAAGTTTCTGCAGCTTCTGCTGTTTGCTGGCCCTCTCTGTGCTATCTCCCCATGGTCACCCACGGTCTGCACTTCTCAGCCTGCTGTGGCCTCAGGCTTAGATGCTCTCAGGGGTAGGTCTTCAGTGGTCTCAGGCAGCTGCCAAGGACCCAGAGGTACCCCTCACTCACTCCAGAAGTGCCCCTTGCTCACTCACTGATTCTAATGATTGTGGGCTCTGACTCTGACTCCATAGGTGAGATGGGGGATGGTTAATTAGCTGGAGTTTTGGTGGAATTTTTTTCACCCCCTTATTGTGTGGAAATGCCCAAATCCCACATACCTTCAATGCCGTGCCCTACTGTAGAGTTCCTTCATTCATATGATGTTTTTTTTGCCTTTTTGAGGTAGTCTGTATCTGTAGGTATTGAGGAGAGGAAGAGTCCTATGTCTAGACTGCCGCCATGTTTACCTGGAAGAAGCATCACTATCTTAATGCAATCAACATGGCAGTAACTAATTCGTGTCATTTGACCACTTTTGAAGCATAGTTGTTCATAATGATAATTTTACAATCAGCTCTTGGGGGTCAGTTCAAGATGTTTCCATGACATCTGCATATAGATCTTCTTCAGTTAAGCCATTTTAAGATTTCATGGTTCTATAAAGGTTCTGAGGTTTTTCTTTGTTGGAAGCCCAAGACCCTTCTGGGTTATTCTCACCTCTCCCATTCTACAATGAAGGGAATTTGTGTATATTCTTCCTTCCCTTCTCTCCCTCACTCCACCCCCTTTATGCAGCCCCTGTTAGTCACTGGGTCCATCAGGAGGCTTTTGGGAGCTCAGGCTGGTTCCATCCCAAGAGTTTCTAGGACAAAGCTCCCATTTCAATTCCAGCTGGCTTTCTTCCTTTCTCCATAATCTACCCTCCTCAATCCTTCCTTCTAACACTTTCTCCTTGGGGCCTCCCTGGATAAGTACTAATACATTAACATTACTAGGGTTAAGCAAGAAGATAGAAATTTTCCTGTTTGAAGTTCTTCACCTTGGGGCACTAGTGACCCTTCTGTGAATAATAAAGCAATCAATCCATGAATGAGAATCTACTATGTGTCACATAGTGTGGATAGTGGCTCAAGCTATAATTCTTTATTCAAAGAGTCCTCCAGATTAAAAAAAATTATTTTAAAGATGCACATCAGCATTATCTCTTCGGGTTATATTAGTTTCTCAGAGGACTGAGAGGTTATATGATGTGTCCACAGTCACATAGTCAATATGTGTCAGATTCTGGACTTGGATTCAGATCTTTTTACTATAAGACTAACTTTCTATGCACTCTACCATGCTATCAGAGCTAGAGATACAAATACTAAACTGATATATAGGGCAGCCTTAAGGAGCTACCATTCTACTAGATAAATATAGAATTACAGAAAAAAAAGATAGTGATGAGAAAAAGGAAATACTAACAAGTGAAGGAAACAGGAAAAATTATGTTGAAAGAAGTGGCACTTGGGCTAAACCCTGAAGGTAAGCCTTCCAAAAGACTGAATTGAGAAAGGAAAGTATCATGGCATATCTGACAACCTATACAAAAGCCTGGAAAGAGGACATAGAATGTCATGTGCAAAGAATTTAGACAGAGAACTGGAATTGGATTATCAAAGGCTATAAAGACCAAACAGAGAAATTATAAAGATTGAGGTGTGAAAAGAGGAGGCCTAGTCAGATGAACACCAAACTAAGTAGGCTCCATCCAAGGTCTCTTCTAACAGTGAGATTCTGTGCTTTTAGGAAAAGCAAAGTTTCTTCTAAAGGAGAATGACTAGACTGTTGACAGAATAAGGAACTATCAAAACAAGATAAATTGAAATTATTGAGGACTGTCATGGGACACAAGGAATCAAATTGCTCTTTTTTTGGCCTCCAAAGGCAAAATCATGAGCAATGGGTTGAAGTTGATAAAAGGCAGATAACAGTTTAATGTAAGAAAATTGCCTAATTATGAAATCTATGAAAAATTGTCAAATGGGTTACTTTAAGAGGGAGTGAGTATTCACATTCAGAGGAAGATCTGTGGGAGTAGAAACACAAAAGAAAAACAACTGCTTGATTACATGGGTCAATGGAGATATGATTGGGGTTATATACCCTAAATGATCACTCTAGTGCAAATATCAATAATGTGGAAATAGGTCTTGACCAATGACATATATAAAACCCAGTGGAATTGTGCATTGGCTACGGGAGGGGGCAGGGAATGGGAGGGAAAAAACATGATTTTTATAATCCTGGAAAAATATTCTGAATTAATTATTACATTTTTTTTAAAGAGGGAGTAAGTTCACCACAACTGGAGGTTTTCAAGTTGTGGCTTGACAACTGCCTATTTAGGTGATTTTATAGTGGAGTACTGATAAGGCAGATAGTAATACAGAGGGATTCAGGTTCCTTCCAACTCAATTCCTGTAATTCTGATAATAATCACTAAAAATTATTTGTACAATACAATGACCATTAATAAGCATAAAATTATTATACTATGTGCAAAGTACTTACTGTCTTGGGTACTGCTTAAAGAAAATAATAAAAAAATAAATAAAACATTGTTACTACTCTTATAGAACTTATAGAATATAGTTATTTCCTACTACCTGTCATATTGACTCAGTTCTTCAGTCTGGCATTCAGAGTCCTATATAATTTGGCCCTAATTTCTTGCTCCTATCTTGTCTCCCTTTCCTCTCCTAAATATTTCAAGCAGGCTGACTCCTTTATTGTTCTCTTCACCCTCCAGGGTAAATCAGCCATGAACTGTCTTTTCAACTGCTCGAAATGTTCTCCTTTTTATTCCTTTCCTTTCCCAAATATTAATGAATTCTCAAGGCTCAACTTTAGTCTTATTTTCTACACAAAGACTTTATGAACATTTGATTTCCTACTCTATTTTTTTCATATTTTTAAACTTTTACCTTCTATCTTAGAATTGATACTGAATATTGGTTTCAAGGTAAATGAGCAGTTAGAGTTAGGCAGTGGATGTTAAGTGACTTGCCCAGGGTTACACATCTATAAAGTGTCTAAGGCCAGATTTGAACCCAGGCCTTCCAATATCTAGGACTTGTGCTCAATCCACTAAGCCATCTAGGTGATTCTTCCCCCCTTATGCTTGATACCTGCATCAGTGATTTGCTGAATTATATATACCTTTATGAAAGGTGCTGAAATCTTCTGTTTTCATAACAAATATATTTTTTCCTCTCCTACCCATAGAACTATCATTTGTAAGAGAGTCAGAGACAGAAAAAACAGAAGACATAAAGATGTAAAAAAGGAAGTGAAGGAGAGAGGAAGGGAGGGAGAGAAAGATAGTTAGACACAGACATAGATACAGACACAGACAGAGATGCAAAGATAGCAATCCATCCACCAAATCTGACAATATGTGCAGTGTTCCACACTCAATGTCCCTCACTTCTGCAAATTATAGAGGTAGGTATATTTTCTTTTTTCTTCATTGCTATCAACTTTGAATGATTTTACCATTATAATCTAATATGCCATGGCATATTATGTAGTGAACAAAAATTACCTCTTTCTTTAACTCCCCCCCACACTTTCTAATAGAGATGCAGGGGTCACCCTCTATATAGTTTTTTTGTTTGTTTGTTTGTTTCTCAACTATTCAACTGTCTATAGGATTTGACAGGTTTTAGCATTTTAAAAACTTCTGGGTGTTTGGACAGTTTTCAGCCAGGCACTGTCAAGTTCTCGTTCCAATTCAATAAGAGACATTTTAGCATTTCTCAAAGGAATAACAGGTTATATATATATACAAATTTTCACATCATTTATATATTAATACTTCCTTAGCTCTATTTCCCCCCTTATTTTATGGAATTTTATCAACTGGAGTGAGGAATGATCCCCTCTACACTTAGAACATAGAATATCAAAGCTTAAAGGCCTCTTAAAACACAGAAGGGTCATTATAGTTGGGGTGATCATTAGAATATATAGCCATTGGGGGCAGTTGGGTGGCTCAATGGATTGGGAGCCAGGCCCAGAGAGCCCAGAGATAGGAGGTCTTGGGTTCAAAGTTGGCCTCAGATATTTCCTAGCTGTGTGACCCTGGGTAAGTCACTTAATGTCCATTGCTTAGTCATTACAGTTCTTCTGCTTTAGAACCAATACACAGTATTAATTCTAAGATGGAATCTAAAGGTTTTTTTTTTTAAATTATAACCAAAGAAAGTTAGAACTGAATGTGACTTTAGAATGCAGAATGTTAGAGGTATAAGGGACCTTGCTAACCATTTAGTTGCCTGATATAATACTCAATAATACTACCATTTTTATTTCAATTTTATCTTTTAATACATAAAGTAACTGAGACCCAAGAAGGAGAGATGCTTAATTTAAAACCATTCAAGGATTTATTTACCAAACTAGAAATGCACTATAGTTGTTTTGACTCCCAGTTTAGGAATCCACCTATATCCATCAAACTAGACATTGAGTGAGAAAGAAGCTTGCTAAATCTCAGTTTATCTAAAGACTTTTGAACCAGATATTTCAGGTCATTCTGATTTCAAACCTCAAATTATCCCAGATAAAAGACTACATGGACCATCCAAATTATATACACAATAACTCTTTTAAATATATTGATGTGTATGTGGCACCTCCATTTGGGTGACTGGAGACAGACTATTTAGAGGGAGTTAATTTTCTCCATCAGTTAGGGAAGACTGAAGAAACTGAAATATTAAGAGAATTTGAACTCTGAAGGGAATGGCATTTGACTTTCTGAAGAACAAAGGTGCCTAGCAAACTGAGAATGGACCCTGCTGTCAAGTATAACAGAGGAACTCATTGTGCAAGCTTAGAATCCTACTGACCTCAGTGTTCCCAAGTTGCTGTAATGAGAGAGGATGTTAACAATAAGAGGAAACTGTTAAAATAATCCCTCTGTGTGTTACTCCAAGCTTATTTTCTTGGAAAGAGTATTATGAGGTCTAGTATAATGGGCCAAGATGTCCATCGCTCTTCCTGTCTCACTGAGTAGGCTGTTCACTGGAGTCCTAATTAACACCAGATGAGAGTCATTTGTATTCTTTACAAGTGCTGGGTCTTTCTCTAAGGAATATCCCCCCCTTCGGGAAAGACACTTTAACTAGCTAATATTTTTATGATTAGACAAGTACAGCCTTCTTAAATAAAGTGCCCTCTCCTCTAACAAGTGTAAGTACAATCTGGATCAAGCTATGTAAATAATTCATCTCCCCATTGCATCTGTTGCGTGTGCATGTATTTATATGTGTGGATTTTTTTGTTTGTTAGCGTTTGGAGGCCTTTTACATTTTAGATCTCTTTTTTTCTTGAAAAGAGTGTAAATTTCTTCTATAATTACTTCAAGGACCTGGAATATCATTTAGGTCATCCTCTTTCCACCAACAGAGATCCTAATCTCTCCATGTCAAATTAGATGAGTCTTAATGAGTTTCTAGAGACCCAATCAAAACAAAACAAAACAAAATGAAATAAAACAAAACAACAACAACAAACTCCTAATTCCTCCTAGATGTCGGGTGTTTAAGTGATGAGTCTTTTACTCAGCCAATTTATAGACAATAGACACCCAGTTGATCACAAGGATTCTGCTGAGGGTTTTCTCAATTTGGTATAAGATGAGGTTGTTTGTCTTCCATAGGCAAAGGCTTTTCCTATCCAGGATCACATCTACTGAGCAATGGAACTGAGGAAGACTACAATTCAGGTTTTAAAATAACACATAAGCTTTTTTTAAACATCAAAAGCTATCTAAACTCTGATCAATATCCTTTTTCTTGATCTAGAAAGAGTGAACTATAGGTGTAGAATGAGACATGGGTTGTCAGAAATGGCCATTGTTGTGTAAGGGAGGATTTGCAAGGCATGTATGCAAGAGAGAATTTACATGCATGCAAGACAGAAAGCTAAGGACAGAAGAGCTGTCAATCAAAAGGAACATTCCATTTGTAATGTTACCAGGGAAGGACAGTTGGAGTCAAGTCAGCAGCTGAACTGGGTTGAACTTACTTCTGACCTAGGCTGAGAGATCTCTTTGGCTTCTGACAAGAGTGGTAGAGAAGAAGCTGGGGTTTCTGGCTTGTGAACTAAGTTTTAGCTGCTTGTGGCTGATGGTGAAGACCCTGAAGTTTTTGCTGACTGACTGATATTTAACTGGCTGGTTAGAAGAAAAAAGAAGAAAGAAGAAAATATTTGTCCTCTTATCTCTCTCTGACTGTCCCTGCTAATGACTGTCATTTCCCCAATATCCTCCAAACCAAGGCTCCTTGTATAGACTAGGGAACCCCATCCATCTTACCTCATTCACTATCCTTTTCCTGTCTTCCCCAATAAACCTCCTTACTTAGAAAAGGAAGAGAAAGAGTATTTCCTCTGAAACCTCATAGTTCACTCTGGAAAGGAGCGGCAAGGGGTGAAGTTGAGGCTTCTGAAGAGGGAGGTGAAGAGTGGAGGGTAGGAAAACCCTTGATCCATTAGCCATCCAGGATTGATCAATAGACATCCTCAGAAGTATCTCTCAATTACAAAGTATCTCCTCTATTACATTGTGTTGATATTTCTTGCTTAACTATTCATTGTTACATAGCATCAGGGTCATTGCTCATTGGGAAATAACAACTATATAAAAGACCAAAAAAAAGGTACAATTGAAACATTTATTTAAAACAGAAATACCTATCAATTGAAGAATGAATAAATATGTAAAGGAATATTATTGTTCCAGAAGAAATGATGAATAAAGAAAGAAGACAGAAAATGGAAAGATATGAACTTCAATGGAGAGAGGTAAATAGAAGCAGGAAATCAATATACAAAATGAATATAAAAAAGTAAATAGAATGAATGAAACTGAATGATATATAATTAAAATGATCATGCTTGGGCACGAAGAAAAGAACAATATGGAACACAAGAATTAGATGGAGCAATTAGGTGGAATTATAGAGAAATACTGGAGCTGGAGTCAGAAAGAAGTGAGTTCAAATTCAAACTCAGAAATGAGCTGCATGGGCTTGGTTTACTTCTGTTTCCTCAGCTGTAAAATGAGGATAGTAATAGCACCTCCCTTACATGGTTATGAATATCAAATGATCCTCATACTGCCTAGAACATATTAGCACATAGGCCTCACACACACACATATGTACTTATACGTCCTTGCTTCCATCATAATTATTATTTTTACTTTCTTCTTTATCTGAAGTGGAAAGGGACTATAAGTGTGGATCACTATGTAAACTGTCCGACCCACTCATTGTGTTGATTGTTCTTGCTAAATTGCCTATGTAGACACCCACCTGTCCCCACCATTTTCCTCCTCTTTTTAAAAAATAACCTCTAATAATGAGAATTCATTTCTGGGACAGAAGAGAAAATGTCAAGAAGCAAAATAAAGCATAAATTTTTTGTACACAGAACATATTGTTATTTGTTTTTTCTCCCCCAATCAAATTGGTGAATATGAGGAAGAAAAAAATAAATATTTAATTAAAAATAAAATATGACAAAAATAGTTTGAGTCAAAAAGTCTTTTAAAATATTTACATTGGGTCAGATATTGTAGAGAGCACTGAAGATGCTAAGGAAATCAAAACAAAGAATTGAGATGTAGGAGGGAATTCTTGAATGTAGGAAAAAGTAGATAATAGGAGCAGAGAGGTCATAACATTTATATAGTGCTAAGTGTTTGCCACATACTGTGTTGTGTTTCCCAAGATCTCATCTAAGAGAAATAGCAGCTGAAACATGGTGGCCAAATCCAGGAAGAAATCAATATAAATCTACCCTGGAGAATAGGGTAGAGGGAGAAAACAAATAAGCAACAAAAAATGAAAGTGATGTAAAAACAAATTATATCAACAAAATATTTTAAAGAATTCACTGGGAACATGAGAAAGTAAGAAGAGAAATATAACAAAATAGTTACATAAAGAGAAAATTGGTGCATGAATTAATTTTAGGCATACATTCTTATGAGTTATCAGGAATGTTTTAAAGGAGATTTGTGATTTGGGAAGAGTTAGGAGTAGCTTCCTTTTTTCTTTTCTATCTTTAAATGTCTAGAATTCTAGGAATGATTATTTTGTTCCAAGCACTGAAAATGATACCAAACTACCCAAGTCCTTGTCTCTAACTTCAGGAAGCTTGAAATCTACTTGGCAGCCAACATAAAATCTCTTCTCCTAGATTTCAGATAGCACTTCATCTCTCTCTGCTCTATGTATCATTTAATTATACATATTGTAGTTATGTCTGTTAGTGGCATATCCCTCCATTACTACTACTAATAGCAGAAAATTAGATAGCATTTTAAGTTTTATAACATATTTCTTCACAAGCAATAGTACATTTGATCTTAGACTAGAAATTCCATTAGCATACATTATTATTTATCAATAAAACCTTCTATCTTTCTTATATGGCCAGTGTATTTGACTATAAACTGTAAATACTTTAATAACCAGTGATTTCCTCAAGGTGGGAATTCCCAATGTGGAAAATTCTCTCTAACTAGACAAATCACACCCAAACAATGGATTAGAAGCTTAGACAGTTACCTGAGATTCTGAGACATATAAGTGACTTGTTCATGTTCACAGTCATTGAGATTCAATCCCAGGTCTACTTGCCTTTAACCACTTCTATTAACTTTCCATGTATCTTCTAACTTACTTCTCATCTATATACACTCTTATTCAGTGGATGGCCTTCTTGTGCTTTCACAGACAATATACTTGACCTCTTGACTCTGTGCCTTGTCCCTGGCTGTCCTCCATGCCTGAAATGCTTTTACTTCTTATCTCTATCTTCTGACTTCCCTGCCTTCTTTCAAGTCTAAGCTGAAACGCTACCTTCTGCCTTCATTCTAAGATTATTCCTATTTTACTTTACATAAAATAATGGACCTGGAGTCAAAAAAACCAAGTTCCAATCCATCTTCAAATACTTATTATATTCTTGACCTCAGCCAAGTCCCTAAACCTCTATTTGCTTCAGTTTCTTCAACTGTATTATGGGGAGCATAATAGCACCCAACTCATTGGATTGTTGTGATGATAGAATGAGATAGTATTTGTAGATTACTTAGCACATTATGTGGAAGCTTAGACAGTTACCTGAGATTTTGAGACATATAAGTGACTTGTTCATGTTCACAGTCATTGAGATTCAATCCCAGGTTCCCATGTAGTAGGAACTTTTCATAGGCTTCTCCCCCACCATATAGTTGGAAGAGATGGAAATAATTTATGTATTGTGTAATTTACATATTGTGGCCCCTATATACTTTGCATGATATCGCCTTCATTATATTGTGAACTTCTTGAGGGAAGAGATATTTTTTCCTTTTTTGGTCAACCTCCTTTTCTTTATATTCCTAAAGTTTTATATAGTACCTGGAACATAATAGGCACATCATAAATGTTTATTGACTGGACTTGAAAACTGCTCAAGAAGTCTCTCAAGCTCCTATGGGTACACAACTTGTGTAGGGGGGTGAAATGGGTTCAATAGGGAACCACTTTGACATTTTTCTTTCATCTTTTAGTCTTCAAATTTCATAACGATATAGCTAGAAGGAAACCTAGAATAGAGTACAAAGTGCCTTAGGACTAGAAGGACCCCTCAGCAGCATTTCATGCACAATGAAAAGTTGTACTCTGTTTTCAGTAGAGAAAAAAATTGCCAAAGTAAAGACTGTATTCAGGAATGGAAAACTTTTTTTTTTCTAACAATTAGAGAGATATCTTAAAGAGTCATGAACTTCCACAGTTCTCTCCCATCTTAATCTTCAAGAAGGTGTCTCTGTCCATGGTGCTTTAGGGAAAATTCCTATATGGATGCACTGAGAGATCCTTCACAACTCTGGCATTCTGTGATTCTGTAATGTGAGGTTGAATTAAGTACCCATGAGAAGATAACTAAGATAATGTAACTTTTGCTATAAGAATTCACCTGTCAGAACCACTGATCACAGTGAGTGGGATCAAAGACTAGAGGAATCAACAAGAAAAGGGTAGTTGATCAGGGAAAGGTTTGTGGGGTTGAAAACAAAAAACACTGGAGCTCCTTAAGATAAGAAAATAATTAAGGACACAAAGGCAAAAGTGAATAACAAAGTATTGGGCCAGGGGTAAAGAACCAGAATCATACCCACATAGTCCTGGGTTTGATTCTAATTTTTGATTTATAAAGGGTCTTTGACACTTGACAAGTAATTTACCCTGAAGTACTCTCAGCAATCATTTAATACCAAAATAGCAGCATTAATCAGAATTGGTTAATGTCTTTTCCTCATCCAGGAGTTCCCTTTATTAATAAAACCATAGATCCAATCCTTATCTGTATCCTCTGCACCCAGCACAGTGGGTGGCATAGGGTAGAAACCTAATAAATGCTTATTCATTGACTGGATGATTTTAGCTAAGATTGTGACTTTTCCACTGATTTTCTGCATGGCCTTTGCCAAAGGCATTCACTCTTTCTCATCCTCAGTTTATTCATCTGTACAGTGAGGTATTTAGACTATCTGATCCCTAAGGTCTCATCAATCTATAAATCCTATGACTTAATTTAGTTTCCAGCAGCCAGCAGCAAGGAAGCTAAGATGTGTGCATAAGCTTATAGAATTCCAGAAGGATCTAGAAAAGGCAGGGAGGTCAGGACCTGGTAATAGGACGGGCAACCTCAGCTAAGCAGAAAGATTCCAAACTATTATAACTGGTCAGGAAGCTGGCAATGGGATTCTTAAGGCAAGGTAGACTAAATGTCCTTTGAGAGTCCTTCATGGTATGAGATTTTAAGATATCATGCTTCAGTGGGCAGAGGTCCAGGAGAGCAGGAAGATAATAAGCTTTAGAGAGTTACTTTAGATGTGAAGGTATAGTCACTGAGGTATGCATTTGCTAACAAAACTTAAGTCCAAAAAAACCTAGATGATGTGGGAGGGGGAGGGTAAGGATAGCAGAGGCTGAATTAAAAGACTAAGATTTAGAGCTATTAGAGACTTTCAAAGCAACCTAATTGGACTCCTTTTCCCCTTTAAAACAATATTGACATCTTTTGCTTTTACATAACTTCATTTTTAAACATATCCAACTCCCTCATTCATGTATCTCTTTAAACAAATAAAAGAAAAGCTAAAGTTCAGCAAAAGAAATCCACCTAATAGGTGTCTGACAGCAGATACAATATTCCCTATCCATAGCCCCTATGCACTTCTGCAAAATAAGAAATAAACTTTTTTTAGATCTCCAGAGCCAAGCTTGTTCATTATAAATATATGGCATCCACAGGATGATAAACTTAGGGTTGGTATTGTGCTATAAAAATGGTGAGCTGAATGGTTTCAGAGAAACCTGGAAAGATGTACATGAACTGATGCGAAGTAAAATAAGCAAAACCAGGAGAACACTGTACATAGTAACAGCAATATTGTATAATAAACAAGTGTGAATTGCTTAGATATTCTCAACAATACAGTGATCTAAGACAATTTATAAAAGTCTTGATGGAAATTGCCATCCATAAAGAATTTATGGAGTCTGGATGAGGTAATGTCTCACATGATTGCACATATAAAATCTATATCCAATTATTTATCATCTCAGAAATTGAAGAGGGGAAGGAAGGATGGAGAGAGGAAGAACATTTGGAACTCAAACTTTAAAAGAATAGTATAAAATTGTTTTTACACCTTTTGGAGAAAATAAAATATTATAAAATTAAATTAAAAGTTAGAAGGCCCCTTAGAGGCCAATGTGTCCAACCTCCTCATTCAAGAGAAAACAAATTGACTTATCAAGGTCACCCAGCTAGTAAGTGACTTGGGCTGATTTTCAAGCTATCATTTCCTGAATCTAAGATTGGTGCTTTAAATATTGAGAATGCTTTATTTCTCCTCACATTTGGTTTTTATTTTGTTGTTGCTGGTGCTCTTTCCATTTTACATCTTGAGTCATTGAATATGTTGCTAATCTACCTCTGCTTACTTTATTCTGGATCAGCTTATATGAGTCTTCTCATGCTTCTCTATATTATTTTAAAAAGGAAGGATAAAATTAGTCAATTACATTAATTTACCAGAATTTATTCAGCAGTTTTACAATCGATGACCACATATTTTGGTTTTAGTTCTTTGCTAGCAAGGAAGGGCTTTAATGGATGTTTTTGAATAGGTGAAGCTTTTTTGAATCCCTGCCTCATTCTCCTGGCAACTCTTCAAGATGAGGAAAATATCACAGAGAATAAGAATAGTCATGTTTCCATGAAAGGATCCCTGGATATTGTAAACCTTAAAATTCCTTAGACTTATAAATGTTGGAAATTTCACCATTGGGAAATTTCATACTTGAAAAATTTCCTATTGATAGTGGGAACTCTATTGGAATGTGAACCCCATTGGCATGGGAGGTTCCTCCTCCTCCCTTCTTAAAATTACTTTAGGACAGAAACCTTTTGCTGAACAATGGAAAGGGCTTTGACCTATGCTTAAGCATAGAACAGGAAGTTCTTTGAGTCATGATTGATTTTAGAATTGATACAATAGAGATACTTGGAATGACAGAACCAGGTCTGGGAAAATATAATTTCCACCCCACTCAGTCCTAACAGGATTTAGGAAGGGCTGCAGCAAAGGATCAAGATTTAATTATTTGAGAATATGACCTTCAACAGACATGTGCAAAGCCACAGACCTCTGGGCTGTCCTGGGTTAAGCTAGAGCCACCATTGGCACAGGGAAGACATGGACAGTGATTGGTAGATGTGAGAACTGAGGGGAGGGAACTTGGATGGTTTCCTTAAAGATAGAGGGGTCTGAGGACTAGGGGGAGGTTTGGTGGGAGAGGTTTTTGGTCTGAGAGGTGGTGCTTTGAGAGTTGGCTCTGAAGGAAGCTGGAGGTGGAGGCCCCTGAGACTGTTTCTCCATTTTGGTCACATGAGTAATAGGGACTGATCTCCTTTCTTTGCCTCAGCTATCTAAGGGCTTGGGCCTTTTGGCCCAGCCTAAACAGAAGGGGTATTTAAGCCCTATTCCCTTCTCTCCCCTTTTTCTCTCCCTCTCTCTCTATCTCTAATTCCTTTCTTCCTCCTGTTTGTAATTAAACTTTATAAAAGGTTGACTGCTGACTTGAGTTTTCATTTAGGAATTACATAGCTGAATTCCTTGGTGACCTTAAATTAATATATATATATATATATATATATATATATATATATCAGTCTTTTAAAGTGATTTCCTTGTCACAATATTAAATTAAGTGATTTGGGCTCAAAACCCAATTCTGCTATTCACTAATTGATTTTCTTCTTGGGTAATGTCAGTTGTGTCATACTCTTTGTGATATTTTGGTTTCTCTTGACAAAGATACAAAAGTGATTAGCCAGTTGTTTCTCAAACTCATTTTATAGACGAGGAAATTATGGCAAACAGGGTTAAAAAATTGCCCAACATCACACAGGTCATAAGTGTTTGAGGTCATATTTGAACTCAAGTCTTGCTGACTCCAAATTTGACACTCCACTGTTCCCCCTAGTTGCTCTCACTAATATTATGACTTTGGAAAAGTCATTTCCTCTCTGTCTCATTTTCCTCATTTGTAAAAGAGTTGTCCTAAAGGAGCTCTGAGGTCACATCTGGCTTTTAGCCATCTAATCCCAACAGCACTTCTTACCTTAGGGCTTCTCACTACCAAATCAATATTCTCCCCTATACTAGTCAGACTTACTTGAATCAGGGCAGACAAGATGTGGATTTTAAAATCCATTTTTCCTTTGCCTGAGACAGTATTAGGCACAGGGCCTGGGTCAGGAAAAGACTGAGGCAGCAGATGGTCAGAGTGAAACAATTTGGGGGCTAGTCTCCAGGTGAGTCATTACAGGAGTTTGACGTCAATAACATGCAAAGAAGAAATGGCTTAGCAGGGTGCCAACCTCAGAAATGTGATGTCAGGGATAGCAAGCTGTGCCCCTAGCCAGGTGATGAGGTCGTCACCTCTCAAAGACTTTCTGGATGAAATGTTTCTCTGGGAGCACTCCTCCTCCCTCTTCTCCAGGGAGCTATTGACCCCATTAGCAGCTGACAACATCCACTTATGTCACCTCAAAGGGTTTGAAATGGCTCTCTTGTTTTGTATGTCCCTGACTCACTTTGGCAAAAATAGAGAAGTGGCATTTTGCATGTATTTGTCTCTTTGAGATAATTATTGGAATATTTGGTTTTTCCTCTAGGTTGACATATCTGTGTATGTCTATATTCTTATGTCTATTTTTCTCTGTGTGTCTCATCTCATAAGACCAAGAGCTGTAAAGGACCTCAGAGGCCAACTAATCTAATCTCTTCACTCTGCACAAAGAAGTTGAGTAAATGATGAGTATATGCAAGAGTATGCTGGAGACAACTGAAATAGGTTCACAAGAGCAGTTGTAAAATGTCAGTGTGAGTGTTCACACTTCAGACATTAGTGAATGTTACAAATGAAGGCTTGATTAATTGTTTGGGTGATTATTTTGAAAAAAAAAGAGATAGAAAAAACATTAATAATTCTTATTAAACTTAAACTATTGCTGAAATTTTCATAAAGCTGGTCGTTAAACTTTTGCAAACACACCTTGGATATTGATATATGCCTGTGAATTCTTTGAGCATGTGTCTGTGAGTATCTATGAATAGATGAAGTCACATCTAAATAGGTACATCTTTCTGTCTACTGGTATGTGCATCTATTTTAGTGTGGATATATATATATATGTATATATATATATATATATATATATATATATATATATATATATATAACTATGTGTATTTGTAGCTGAATTGACCTTCCTCAAGCAATTTATACCTGTCCAGCAGTCATTGCCTCTGGGGCTCCCTTCTCTCTCTGAAGAGGGTTAGAAGTGAACTTCCAAGAGATCCTCCCTGGATGTTATACATTTAGGAATGGTACTCTGAGAATTCAGGGTGGTTAGGTGGCAGAGTGGATAGAGTTCCTGGCCTGGAATCAAGAAAACTCAACTTCCTGAGTTCAGATGTGGATTCTGATACTTACTAGTTGTGTGACCCTGGGCAAGCTATTTAGCCCTAATTGCCTCAGTAAATGAACAGGAGAAGGAAATGGCAAACTACTCCAGTATCTTTGTAAAGAAAACCTCAGAGTAAAAAAGAGTTGGAAACAACTGAATGACAATAGCCCAGGAAATTCTCTATATCTTTCTATTTTCTTGGACCATATCATTCTGAAAATTCAGCATTCAGAAAGATAAAATTCACTCAGAAACTCCTACCTCCTCAGATTACTTTTCATCCCAGCTGCAGGATATCATATGGCCCACAAATGAGGTAACCTCCCCACTCAACCTTACAGCTTACAGGAGTTATCACTACCATTCGATTGTGAGCTACTTGAGAGTGGAAATTGTCTTATTCTTTTCCTTCTATCCCCTATGCCTAAAAGAGTGCCTATCAAGCACATAATAGGGGCCAAATAAATGTTTGGTGACTGAATCTGACTACTTCACTCACCTTTTCTCCTACTACCTCTAGAATCTAAAATAGTGAAATTTCAATGCTTTAAAAAAAACTTCCTCTTTTTCCATTTTGCTTTTCCCTGCATGTGACACTTTGTCTCTCAACTATGGGCATTTTACTGACTGTTCCTTGTGCCTAGAATGTACATCCTCACTTCTGCTTCCTGGCCACTGTCTAGCTTCAGCTCAAATTTCAGCTTTTGCAAAAGGGCTTTCTATCACTCCCTATATGCCCACCCACCCCCAAAACACTTCCCAGTCACTACTTAGGCATTCCCTTGATATTACCTTCCATCTACTCTGTTTATATCTTGTATATACATATCTGTTTCCATATTGTTTTTCCATTAGGTTGTAATGTCCTATCAGGCATCAGGCAGTGATCCTAGTTTTTTTTTTTTTTAATCTTTCTGTATCTTAGCTTTTAACATTGAACCTGGTCCATAATAAATACTTAAGAAATGTTTGTTGCAAAAATATTTGTAGTTGCATTTTTGGTGATGGCAAAGAATTGGCAACTAAAGGGATGTATGTCCCTCAATGAGAGGTTGGATGAACAAATTGTAGTATGTGATGGTGATGGAATACTATTGTGCTATGAGGTATGATGAGCCGCTTGATTTCTGAAACAGCTAGAAAGACCTACGTGAACGGATGCAGAGTGAAATAAGCAGAACCAGGAAAACATTGCACACAGTAACAGCAATATAGTGAAATGATCAAATGTGATAAACTTAGCTACTCTCAGCAGTATGAAGATCCAGGACACTTCTGAAGGACTTATGAAAAAGAATCCTACCTCCAGAGAGAAAACTGTTGAAGTAGAAATGCAGATGAAAGCAAATTATTTTTACTTGGTTATTTGGGTTTATGTTTTAAGGTATTGGTTTTATAAGATTATTCACTTATAAAAATGAAAAATATGGAAATATGTTTTGTGTAATAATACATATATATCCTAGATTGAATTGCTTTCCACTCTGTGAGAGGAGAGGGAAGAAAGGAGAGAGATAATTTAGATTATATAACTTTGGAAAACTTTTGTGGAAATTTGTTATTACATGTACTTGGTAAAAAAATAAATATATTTTAAAAAGAAATATTTGTATTATAATCTCTAGGTATATACCTATATGAATATATGAATTTCTCTTTATTAGTGGATATCTATATAGGTGTTTATATATTAATATGTTGTGAATTCACATATTTACATGTGAGTCAATATATATGTACTCATATGTGTAAATGTGTCTTTATGATAGTACAAGGGGAGATGGATGCAAGGGAAAGGATGTGGGGTAAAAGACATCCAAATCTCTGACAAGGAGAGATAAGGAGTAGGATAATATTTGTGGTAATGATGATGACAGAAATGTATTTAGTCTTTTAGCATTTACAAAGCATTTTATAGATGTTATTTTATTTTGTCCCATTTGATGGATATAATAATGTTTTTTCAAATCATATATCAGGAAGAAGGAGATTAATTTCCTGAAAGAGTCTGCCCTCTGAATTTAACGCACTCAGATTATGCCAAGCTCTCATCCTTTCTAGGTTGATATGGGGATGTGAGGAACCTGTTCTTTACTCTTCAGCTTGACTCATATGACCATGGGTATACCAAGAGTTCTACAAGAAAAGGTAAGATCTTTCTGTTGTACCCGAGTACATCTGCTTGGTTTCTTTTCACTGATCTCACAGACATATTGTAAAGAGTTAAAATTAGGGGGAAGCTGGGTGTCTCACCAAGCTGTAACAATTAAAATTTGGGGAAACTGAGGCAGATAGAAATTAGTTTCTCTCTGCAAGGAGTATTATATTTTTAGAGGTTTATTGAAGATTAAAATATAAAGAAAATACAAGTAAGAAAGGCACATACTAGGTGGGCTGAGAGGCCCAATTCAATTTCACTCACATCATGAGAGATGCATCTGCTCCAAAGTGGAAGTAGAAAAAAGAGCATGTAGCCTTTACAACGAGGTTAAATACCCCATCTTGCTCTCAGCCCAGGTGAGGTTACAAGACATTTTGGGAAGTAAGCAAGGATTTCTGGGGAATGGAGTCCTGGATTCAAGTCTCAATTTTTACAATATGTAATAAAATGCTTTAAAGCAAACATTTATTAAGTGCCCAGTATGTTCAAGACACCCCTGGTTTTAGGAGGTCCAGAGATAAACTAAAATCAGTGTCTATACTGAGCCAACTCATATTCTACTTGAGAGAAAATCAATGGATTACCTAAAAGGTCCTATATTTTTATAAACAGAAGATCCTGGCATTGACCATTTCAGATAAGAAGGTTCTAGGAAAAGGATCAGGGTAGGCATACTAGACAAATGGGTGAGAGATAGTAGGGGAAAAGAATATCTAAAGACAAGGCAAAATGTCCCTATTAAGCTTTTAGGCTTCTCACAGGGTCCTCCCTTTTGTTTTATTTACACGGGAACTTTTTTTTTTAAATATAGAGATTAAGTCATCATCACAACAACTCAAATCCATCACTGAAGTTTGGAGCTCAGTCCTCTAGGGCCAACAAAAACAAAGTTAACCCCTTTTCTATTTGACAACACTTATGATACTATAAAATATCTGTCTTATTTTCTCCATGATTTCTAATGTATAAACACACCATTCTCATTTTTCACTGATTGCTATAGGGAATGGCCTCCTCACTGTTTTGATCATATGAACTTTGTTGTGCTTCATTTTGTCACTGTCCTATTTATAATGTAGTACTCAGAAATGGATGCAATACTGTCAATGGAGTCAACCATGTCAGGTGCAGCAAGACAGTCATCTTCTCCCTTCTAGACAATATGAAAATTAACAAAAATATTCAATGACTATCAAGCACCTACTGTATATATCTTGGAGAGATAAATCTGTTGAGGGAAAACAGAATAATCCCATCCCTCAAGAAGTTTATACTCTACTAGGAGGGGAAATATGGTCTGCATGCATATAAATGTGATGCAAAGGAAACTATGATCAGATAAAAGGAAAGATCTAGAAAAAATGCTATAAGAAAAGTCAAGGAAAGAGAGGCCATTTTTGCTGTACATGATCGTGTACAGATTTCAGAAAGATAGGGCACCCAGTAGTGAGGCTTAAATTCAAAGAAAAAAGTGGGGATTGGAAGCTAAGTGGTATAATGGATAGAAAATGGAACATGAAGTCAAGAAGACTGGAGTTTAAAGCTGCCTTTGGACAGTTGCTAGCTGTGTGACCCTGGGAGTCATTTAACTTTTGTGTGTCTAAGTTTCCTCATTTGTAAAATGGAGATAATAATTGTACCTATCTTTGTGGACTGTTGTGAAGATAAAATGAGATAATATTTGGAAAGCATTTTGCTAACCTTAAAGCACCATATAATTGCTAGCTATTAGTATTATTATTATCATTAGGCACCAGACGCAATGATAGTTTGTTTAAGCCTACAGAAATAGGAAAATGCAAGATAATTTGGAGGAGGGGTGTTATAGATTGCCATCTTATTAGACTAGAACAAAATAAAAAGCATGAAAAAACGTTATGAAATAAGCCTGAAACATTGAGTTAACTTACAGCTGATTATAAAGGACTTTAAATATCAGGCTAAAAGTTTATGTTTTAACTAATAGGAAATTAAGTCACTGATGTTATCTGAGCTGGAATGTGACAGTGAGGCCTAAGATTAGAAAGATAATTTTGGTAGCTGTGTGGAAGATTGAGTAAAGGAGGGAGAAATTGAAGATATGACATCAGTTGAGAGAGTATTGCCACAATAGAGAAGAGAGGTGAGGAGAAACTGAATAATATTGAGAGCAGGGAAGGGAACTTAGTGGATGAATATGAAAGGATGGAAGTAGAATGAACAGTTCCTGCAAGTGTTTTGATTGGGCAAAAGGGTAAAGAAGAACAAAGATTCAAAGATGACTGAAGCTTCAAACTTATGTACCTTTATGAAATATAAAGACATCTACAGAGCTTGGAAAGCTGAAAGAAGGAAACAGAAAAAAGATAAGTTCTCTTTTAAATACATGGACTCTTACCAGTAGATAGAACACAGTAAGCACGTTATAAACGTGTTGATTGTTGATTAATTGTTGCCCTAGAGGAGAGGTCCAGAAGCTAGATAAGGGATTTTAATTGCAGGTCAGAAGAGAGATGAAGTCTGTATATTCACATTGTTTACTCATTGTTGAACTTGCTTTCCCCTAAAATCTCCAGGATTTTTGTACTTAATATATTACAAATACTGACTTTTGACTCTTCTATTTCAATCTTAAATCTGTTCAGTCTCATAGGCCAGTTAATTTCATTTTCTCCATGTAATTTATCTCTATTTTCTATGTTGCCTTAGCCCAGGTCCCTATTCCCTTTCCTATAATTCCTGCTAACTTGTATTTCTGTCTCCAGTATCTTCCCATTCTAATTTATCCTTCATATGTTACCAGAAAAATCTTCCTAATACACAGTTCTAATCATGCCTTTTCCCTTCTTTAGTGCCATATGTTATAGGATTCTTTTCATTTTTTAAATTCTATATTCTAAGGCCCCTTGTAGCTCTAGCTTTCCATTTTGTAAGATCTCATCCATCTGACATTTGGTATTTTATCTTGTCCTTTCCATCTCTAATATTTTATGTTATTATTACTATCCAATACTTATAGAGTGTTATGGTTTTCAAAAGAACTTTATGTATACAAGGTTTCCCAAATGTTCTAATGTTTTTAAGCTATTAAAGCTTATTAAGTAGCTATTAAAGCTTGTTGTTGTTCAGTTGTTTCAGTCATGTTTGACTCTCTTTGACCCCATTTGTGGTTAGATACTGGAGATTTTTTGTCATTTCCTTCTCCAACTCATTTTATTTATGAGGAAACTAAGGCAAAAAAAGGTTAAGTGGCTTGACCAGAGTTATACAGATAGAGAGTATCTGAGTTTGGATTTGAATTTAGAAAGATGAGTCTTCAATCTCCAGGCACTATGTCTCCTTATGAAAAGTTAAGTCTGCAATAAGACTTTTAGGATAAACTGTATTACCTCATTTTGTTCTCATAATTATCCTATGAAGACAATTTAAGTTAACAATCATTAATTGGGTGCCTATTATGTGCCAGGTGCTGGCATTACAAATACAAAGGAAAGAAAAATGAGAGTAGTTAGCATTTATAACTTGTTTTAAGATTTGCAAAGCATGTTCATTTTTTTTTCATTTTATCCTTACAATAACCCTGAGAGGTATATGCAATTGTTACCCTTATTTTACAGTTGAGGAAACTGAGGTGTAAAGAGGTTAAATTACACTCAGGGTTACACAGCAAGTAAATAAGTAAAGGAGGCAAGATTTGACCCAAAGAAGTCCTGAATTGAATCCTATAGGAATATCAATAGGGCCACCAAGGCAGCCTCAAAGAGGGCTCTGCTCTGTATGAGCTTACATTCAAATGGAGAAAAATAACACATAAAGACAAGTTAAAAAGGGGAAGAAGGTCATGATGGGGAAAATTACTATTATAAGACTCATTTTATAGATAAGGATACTGAGATTGAATGACTCACCCAGGATTAAATATCTACTCAGTAACTAATGTTAACTGAGTTGATGAACTCAGCTCTTTCAGAGACCAAGTCTGGAATGCTAGATGTGTTGTATTTGTTCAATGACCCCTTCCAGGTCTAGAATTCTAAATCGTATTGTTTTATGATTCTAAAATCTTGCCATTAAATACAGGTTGTTGTATAAGCATATTTCAACACAAGTTTCATTTTTAGGCCTTTCCTAAGTCATAAATTTTCTTGACATTCTTGTGGCACTTAACAACAACCACCTTCTCTTTCTGAGTACTCTCACTTCCCTAGGTTTAGTCCTTTTAATCTTATGTTAGAGAATTCATCAGAAAGTTAACTTTTCCTGCCTTAGCTGAGGTCCCAAAACATTTACTGACTAGCTTTCTAAATGGAGCAAAGTTTGATGGAAAGACCTCTGACCTTAATTGGTTCTGCCTGTAGGAGGCAGAAAGGTAGCAGTGCAGGTCAGCAGAAAAGGGGGAAAAAAAAAACAAAACAAAAACTGAGTGCTCAATACTAACCTCTAGTGGCCGGGGTGAGGAGGTTTAAATCAAGGATTATGGGCCGGATTAAGTGTGAGGACTCATTTACCTGGAGTGGGAAAAGTGGTTTTTTGTCGTTGTTTGTTTTTTTAAGAGGGAGTATAGGAAGGTGGATGGAGTGTTTTTTGGAACAGGATTTAGTTAGGAGAGAGTACCAGTACCCCCCTGGAAAGGGAAAATGAATCCCCCTCAGCTGGACTGGGGTTTGGGGAAAGGGAATTTAAAGCTTACCAGTATTGGGTACAGCGAGCAGCAGTGACAGCAAAAGGAGTTAGTAGGAACAGTCTCTGTGAAGGAGAGATCTGGCTACCTATCTCTCCTGGTGGGCAGGTGTAGGCAGTGAGTCTGAGAAGACTTTGAAGGGTTTTCATGAGGGAGAAGGAAGAAGGAAAACAGAAGAGAGGAGAGGGAAAACCATGACAGGAGAAAAAAATCTGGTTCCTCTAGTTCTTAATTTCTTTGTGTTTGCCAAAAATTTGTAGGATTTTTAATAATAATAAAAAGAGAGGAGAAAGAAAAAAGTTTTTTTTTTCAATCAAGTGAGCAGAGCAAAGAGAGACAGAGACTCACACGTGCAGCACTTTGCCAAAAGCACAAGCTCCAAAAAAAAGAGCCCCACAGTGTGGGTCTCAGCCAAATTTATCTCCCAATCATCCTTATGTAAAATGAAGACATAACTTAAAAGGATGCTGGGAATGTAGCTCAGGTGTGGCAAAATTTCCACTTGCACATTACTTAACTGCCCCTTTCTATTACTTTCTTAAGGAAAACAACAGGACCTTGTTTTTCCCACCTGGTCTTAGATGCCCTACCTACCATCTACCAAAGAGAACCCCAAATCTACTATGTTTTGATGGAAAGAGTTATGGTGATAATACAGGAGACAAAATTAAATCCCAACTTTGCCTGTGACTTGCCTTATAACCTTGAGTAAGTAAGTGAACTTCTCTGGTCCTTAGTCTTCTTACCTATGCAATGAAGAATTGAGAACAGGAAGTTTAGGTTAAGGTCTCTAGGACTGATTTTAGCTTTGAGGTTCTATGGCTCTGAAACCAAATGTTTTCACCACCTAAGATGCCTGGCAAGATTTTTCAATTACTGAGGCCCTTCAACCAATACTGCTAAATACTGTAATGAACAAAGGCATTTCAGAGCTTGGAGTGCCTAATTAGGCAATACTCAGGGGCTCACATTTAGGGAGACATGAGGTAAAGGATGACCCTTGCCTCTTTGCAATTAGTTTCATCCATATATATTGATCCTTCTGTCTTATTATCCAATAGGATCCTCCAGGCATTGAATCCAAAGGTAGGAATAGTTGATACCCTATTTCCTAGTTTAGCCTAAACATTCCTGTTGCTTAACCTTTGATTATCCCATTTCTTCCTTGTGCTCAAACTACCTCCACAGCTTAAACACACAGGTTTTTTTTCTTTTGATTTTCTTCCCATGTTCCAATGACAGCTCCTTTAGGGAGTTCTGCCTGATTCCTCCAGGGGGAAAGTGAATCTTTCCTCTCTCATTTGATGTTATAGAATTCTATATTCTTCATAAAATCATACAATCTCAGAATTACAAATGAACTAGGGAGAGAAGTCAGTGTTTTTCCTTTCATTTGTAACCTTGTTCTCTACAACTTAGTACAGTGACTTGAACACAGTAGGCACTTGATAAATATTTGTTGGATTTCATTGGATACAAGACCATGACTCCCTTCCACCAAATCATCTTTGGTGGTTTCCCTGTCTTCATTAGAAGGCCTTCAGTGAAGAGGGAATCAGTACCATTCTACATGTCCCATTCCTTTTTGGAATAGTTTTCATTGTTAGGGATGCAGGATGCTTAAAAAGGATAGAAATGTCGCCTTCAAGTCAGGTAGACCTAGGTAAAAGTATCCGCTCTCATACACACTACATATTTTATGGTGGAGTCACTGCTCAGCAATTTCCTAAAACTAAAAGCTACAAAGTGCCCACTTATGTAGTAGCCCTGGATCAGGAAGACATGATTCAATCCAGCCTCAGAGACTTCCTCACTGTATGACCCTGGTCAAGTCTCTTAACCTATGCCTCAGTTCCCTTTTCTGTAAAATAGGAATAGCAATAACAGAATATAGAATCATAGGTCAATCTCTTCTCCCTATCTATTTATACTTTTCCCTCTTACTATTAAGCTAGACCCTACCTCTTCAACTTTCCCAGTATTTGTTTTAGTTTCCTATAATCACTAAAATAAATCTAAAGTCCTGTGTTGATACAACTCCAGATGTTTGAAGACCAGTCATGACTCAGCCTACAAGTCTTCTCTTCTCAAAGTCAGATATCTTTAGTTACATCAACCCATCCTTGTTATGCACTTATATTTCAATTTTTTCTTATATCTATCTTTATACATATTTTATATTTTGATAAGACAAAGTGAAAGATCAGTCAGTGGATAGAAGAATGCATGTATTCTCCCTTCATTCCAATTCCGAGAGTGTGTCTTTCTTTGCCAATTTTTTTTTCTCTTGTCTATTGAGTGAACCTTAACTTCTTTGCTTGGTATCCAAGGCCTTCTTTAAGCAGATATCAACCCTTCTTCATCAATCTTATCTCAATCTGCTTGTCACCATACTTTTTATATTCCTTCCAAAGTGATTAATTTCTTTGGTCCTAGATGTTTACTGCATTCTGTTAATGTTGTCCTATAGGTTTGGAATAAAACATAAAATTTCATATTAATGACAAGCAAAAATATAGATGGCATACATATAATGTCTAAAGATGACACAATGCAGGTTGTTCAGCCTTGTTATTTATTACTTCCTTTCCTACACTTTTATATTCAGTCAATTTAAGCATTCTTGGTGTTCCTCATCTAGGACATTCAAATTTCCTGTCTCCATGCCTTTGCACAGGCATTTCCCCATGCCTAGAATACATTCCTTTTTTACCTCTGGCTCTTGGAATCCCTAGTGTCTTCCAAAGCACAGTTCAAATTTCCACATTCTAAATTGGGTCTTCGATGATTTCCCTGCTAGTTTCATCACTTCAAGAAACACATTATTTTCATTTCATTTAATACATTCAATGAGTATTTTAATACTAGCTAAATTTATAAAGCACTTTAATGTTTGCAAAGCTCTTTACATATATGTCCTCATTTGATCATAGTTTGTATAGAACTCTGCTCTATTACAAAATTATCTTGTAAACTCCTCTCTCTCTCTCTCTCTCTCTCTCTCTCTCTCTCTCTCTCTCTCTCTCTCTGTATCTGTCTGTCTCTTTCTGTCATTTCTCTCCATCCTCTCTCTCTTTCTCTCTTCTGTCTCTCACTCCCTCTGTCTTTCTCTTTGTCTGAAATTCAAGTGCTTAGAAAGGTAGTTCATATACAACTGACACTCAAATATTTGCTGATGGTTTGTCAGATTCTCAGTTTAATCCATAATTATTGAATTGATTCAAATAGTCAAGAGTTTATTGGGCCTAATGAAAAATCAGTGGGGAAATTGTCTGAGGAAGAAAGAAAAGAGGAGAGGAAAAATATAAGGAAAATGAAAGCAGTCTATTTGTCCCTGTTGATATTTTCAGACACTTTACTGGAAATGACCTCTTTATTTCTAAGAGTTCATCTGTTGGAGGTGCTCAACTTGGCACTTGATGACTTCTCTCCTCTGACACTCTGATCTTTCCCACAGCTGCCTATGGGCACGTCCTTGGCTATGTCAAGATTTTGTGTTTAGGAGGGTAATTTCCTCAGGCTTTAAAGAATCACTGAAGTCTAATAGGCCTTTCTTGAATTTTCATCTGCTTTATGGAGGCCTTTTATCCTGAGAGCTTAGAGAGGGCTCAGGTATAAGACAGCATCAGTGAAGCAGGTCTATTTTCCATGCTTGATGAGAAAGAGAATTAGTTACCTCTTCCCTCACACATTGTATCATCTAAAAATTTGATGAGTATTCTGCCTGTGTCTTCATTCATCCATATCATTGTGCAAAAGGTCACTTTGAATAGGTCAGGAACAAGGACAGATCATTGAGACATGATACTAGAGACCTTCTAGACAGTTTGAAAAAACGAATATCTTTACTCAGTATTCAGATGTACTTAATGGAATGGGGCTGCAATTAGAATCAAGAATTCTGAGTTAATATCCCACCATAGCTATGTCTATATACCTATCTATACAATATATATCTATCTATCCAGAGATATGGATATAGATATATGTTTGTGTGACATGGAAATCACATTAAAAGACTTATATATATATATATATATATATATATATATATATATATATATATATATATATATATTAATTTAAGGTCGCCAAGGAATTCAGCTATGTAATTCCTAAATGAAAACTCAAGTCAGCAGTCAACCTTTTATGGAGTTTTTAATTACTAACAGGAGGAAGAAAGGTATTAGAGGGAGAGAGAGAGACAGAGAGAGAGAGAGACAGACAGAGAGAGAGAGAGAGACAGAGAGAGAGAGACAGAGAGAGAGACAGAGAGAGAGAGAGACAGACAGAGAAAGAGAGAGAGAGAGAGAGAGAGAGAGAGAGAGAGAGAGAGAGACAGAGAGAGAGACAGAGAGAGAGAGAAAGGGGAGAGAAGGGAATAGGGCTTAAATACCCCCTCTGCTTAACCTGGCCAAAGACCCAAGGCCTTGGATCGCCAAGGCAAAGAAAAGAGATCAGTCCCTATCACTCACATGACCAAAATGGAGAAACAGTCTCAGGCCTCCACTCCAAGCACCCAGGCTCCAACAACCTCCTTTCCTCCACCTAGGAAGTCCCCAGACTCCTCAGCTGTCCTCTACCTCACTTCCTGTGTCTCCCCTGTGCCAATGGTGGCTCTAGCTTAACTCAGGACCGCCCAGAGGTCTGTCCCCTTTGCACATGTCTGTTGAAGGTCATATTCTCAAATAATTAAATCTTGAGCTTTGCTGCAGCCCTTCCTAAATCCTGTTACCCTGAGTAGAGTGGAGATTTTAGTTTCCAAGACCTGATTCTGTCATTCCAAGTATCTCCATTGTTATTGATCAGGAAATAGCCAAATCCCATCCTCTAAAGGATGGTTTGAACAGGGTTGAGTGGTTTTGAAATTCACATTTGTATGCCTGTGTATATTGCATATGTATGTATATATGCACATGCATCTCATGTATTTATACACATGTATATGCATATGTGCATATTTGTATAAATATGTATATATGCAAGTATGCACATATGAGTGGATACATATGTGCCACTTGATGATGGATAGATGAGAAAACTTTCTATGCCTTATTTTCCTCATCTGTATAATGGGTATAGACTTGTGCTAGCTACCTCATGATAGTATCAGGAGGGAAATACTATGCTATGCTTAAAGTGCTCTATAAGTACAAGTTATTATGATCTTGGTTCATTTATTAAATAAAGGATTCAAAAGGTTATACAATTCTTCTGGCAAAGTACTTGAAACTATCCTTTGCAATGATAGGTACTTCTTGTACCTATGAATGGACTTGCATATGGGGGAGAGATTAAGTTTCTACTCTTTTGATCTCAGAATATAGAACCAAGAGTAGTGGGTGGGTGTTGGGAAATAGATAATATATGTGTGATGTCAGAATAGCTTCCTAATGTTTGCATAAATGAATATGACCTTCATTGAGGTATACATTGTGGAGACAGTAAGGCAAAGGCTGGAAGTTCACTTGTTAAATATCTTACAGTGGACTTTCCTTTCATATAAAGTTTGGATTAGGGGGCTGCTAAGAGGCCTTACAACCTTAAAAATGTGGGAATCTGTGATTACAAAGTGGGACAATTAACACACTCCCCTTCCCAAGGGAGGTGTTATTTGAAAACTGGAGGGAAAAAGGAGACAGTGAATGTTATATGGTAGAAAGTGTACTGAATTTGGAGGCAACATTTCTGAGTTCAAATGCCATCTATTACACGTGTTAACCCCAGGGAAGTGGCACATCATTTTACCTCCCTGAAAATCATTTTCCTCATTTGTGAACTGTCAGGATAGAATAAGAGGTTTATAATCTTTGAACTACCTACATCGTAATATATAAATTTTAGAGATCTTTTCTCAAAATAGTCCTATAAGAAAGCCTACACTAACATTTTTAGTTAAAGAAACTGCAGTTCAGTAAACATGGAGTGATTTTTCCAAAGTCACACAATCCTAAAATAATGTCAGAGGGAAATTGCAGAAGACATCTAGATCAATATATGTCAGATTTTACTTCAATATACCTGAAATTTGGCCATTCAATACATGCTTGAAGAATCTCCAATGAGAGAAATTTCATCACTTCCAAAGAAAGGTTTTGGCCATAGACCATTGGAAGACTTACAGAGTAAAACATAGGTATAATGACAACCTTAAAATAAATCATTAACCAAGAAACAAGATGGGAATTTTAAATTAGTGAATGAAATATTGTTGTGATTCGTTATGTATTGAAATTAATTTCTTTAAAAGTAAATTGGCCTTAAATGTTAATTTATTTTTCATTATATTTAATAAATTGATGTCTGTTTTATTTAATATGTAATTAATAAACCATTTAATATAATTTATAAAAATCAAGACATTCAAGTTCTACCTAAATTACTAATAGTTTTAAGTGAATTTAATAATAATTTATAGGATCTTAGATACAGACTTTAAAGGAAATCTAGAGACCATCTAGTTTGCTCTCTTGTTTATAGACAAGGAAACAGAGACCCCTGCAGTTTCAGTGACTTATCTAAGGTCACAAAAGTAGCAAATATCAGAAGCAGAATTTGAACCATAATTCATTTTCCTGTAAACTTACCCTTTTCTGACTTTCTTATAACTATTGAAAAAACTACCATCATCTCAGTCACTCAGATTCACAACCTCTGGGCCATTCTTGACTCTATTTTTACCTTCATATGTAAGTGTACTTCCCCCATTTGTTGTGAAAAGGAAGGGAATTTCATGAAAAAAAGCCTGACGATATAATAGGTGTAAGGGAAAGTGTTTTGCTATTGTTGATTGTTTTAAGGAAGACAACAAAGATAGTAACAGAAAGAGAAAAAATAGTTCTGATATAAGCTAAAACTATTCATGTGAAAACTTGTTTTTTTCTAGTAGCAAACAAATTGGAAACAAAGTAATTGCCCATTAAAGAGTTATACTTAAATAAAAGTGTTACATATGTGAAATGTTATGCTACTGAATCACTGGAAAAGACAAAAATAATTCAGAGAAGCATGGAAAGTTTTACCTAAACTGACATAGAGAGAAATTGGATCATAACATCAGAAAAGTATAGTTGGAATGGATCTCAGAGTTCATTTAGTAGAAACTTATCTATTTTATGAATGAGGAAACCGATACCCAAGAAGGTTAATTGATTTCCCATGGTCACAGATGTAGAAAGTTCAGAATCAGGAAAACATCAAATACAATGATAACAGCAATATAAATAAAAAGAATAACAATATTCCTACCAAAAAAAAAAACTAATCTAAACTAAATTTGAAAAAGATGAAAATTGACCCTCCCTGCATTACAGAGGTGGATAGGTGTTTAAAGTCTACTTTGTATATACTGTCAGATATCAGATGTAGATGATGTGTTGGTTGGCTTTGCTTATCTACCACCCCCAGCTTCCTTTGTAGTCTTTATTATACATGATAATTCATTGAGCATTGAGGGAGGTAGTTGGATAAATTCACAGCCAAATTAATTAAAAAAATTTTTTTAAAGATATGTATTGTCAACCTTGAAAAACACCGAACCTCTAAAGTAGTTAAAAAGAACAAGTCTTTAATCAAGACTAGGAAAAAAATGCCGTGATTGGCCAATACACAGAGTGGAGTGCTAGATACCACACAGAGACTAACTCTGGGACTCTAGGAACAATGTTACTAGGAAAAAAGCACCTGGAAAGGAGATTTTTCCAACGAGCTGAAGAACTTGAGGTCATATATATCTTTTGGGGAAATAAAGGTCAGGAAAGTTTAATTGATTGGTTTTACAATAGTCGGAAGGGAAAGGGGAGTCCAGCTATATCACCTGGGAGAAGTTTCTGATACAATGGTAGAAACTCCTAAGACAAAGGAATTCTTAGAATTTGATTATATCTACTCATTCTATCTAAGCTGAGATCATTGGGTACTTTAAGGTTTATTTTTTAGTTTAAGACAAGGTCAGTCTGGGACTTCCCTTAAGGCATGTTCCCAGTAGACAGGGACAAACTTGGGGTTCCTATAAATCAATTTCAAAATCAATTAAACCAAATTTGGGGAGGGGTTAAGGGAGATACAGACAGACAGAGAGAAATGGAGGGGGAAGGGAGGGAGAAATTAAGTTTGGGTTTTTTAAAGTCTATTTTCCCACTTTATTTTATTTTTTTAGAATATTTTTTCATGGTTACATGATGTGTGTTCTCTCCCTCTCCTTTTCTCTCCCCGCTCCCAGAGCTGACAAGCAATTATGCTTGTTTATATGTGTGTTATTACTCTAAACGTATTTCCATATTATTTGTATTTATAATAGAATAACCTTTTAAAAACCAGAACACCAAATCATATACCCATATAACCAAGAGATGAAACATGTGTTTCTCTTTTGTGTTTCTACTAGCATAGTTCTTTCTCTAGATGTGGATAGCATTCTTTTTCATAGGTTTCATGGGATTGTTCGTCATCATTGAATTGCTAATAGTACCAGAGTCTGTTACAGTGATGGCTAACCTTTTAGAGACTGAGTGCCATGCCTTTCCCCCACATGAAGTCCCAGGGTCACCTTGACCCACACACACACACACACACACACACACTTTACCCCACACAGGGGAGGGAGAAAGTATCCCCATTGAGCTGCTGAGTGGGTGAAGTGAGAAATGTCCTCAGCAAGTATAGAGAAAGGGAGGGGATTGGCCCTAGTACTCAGCTCCTCTTCAGCTTTGCTATCTTTGAGTCACCCACCTTACTCCCTTTGAGCTCCCAAAGGACTGCTAGGCAGAGGGGGACTGATGTGAAAAAAAAATTCATCAGGCATGATGGAGAGAGGGAAGGGAGTACCCAAGTATCTTTGCCTTTCTAATAATGACCTCTAAGGAAGGGGGATGACTGTGTGCCCATAGAGAAGGCACTGTGTGCCATCTTTGGCACCCATACCATAGGTTCACCTTCACTGGTCTACTACGTTTGATCATCTAACCATGTTACAGTTACTGAATACTGTTCTCCTGGTTCTGCCCATTTCACTACTTATTATTTCATAGAAGTCATTCCAATCCATCTAAAAATCAAGCAGTTCATCATTTCTTATAGAATAATAGTATTACTTCACCATCATATATCATAATTTCTTCAGCCATTCCCTAATTGATGAACATCTCTTTTCTTTTCCCTTTTTCAGCACCACAAAAAGCACAGAAATATATATATTTTATACAAACTTTTTTTTTCTTTTTGGGGTAGAAGCTCATTAGTGTTATAGCTGGATCAAATGGCATGAAATTAGTTATGGCGAAAGAAGATCAACTGTAAGGAGAGACAACTAGCTGTTCTCTGTGTCACTGAAGAGAGAATCAGGCCCAACTTAGGCCCAACTCAGGCCATGAAGAGAGCTAGAAAGCTATAAGTGTGAGAGAAACTTAAATGATTTCTATCTGAAGGAAGTAAAGGAGACAGTGAATTTATATATGCATATATATGAAGATAATTAGAATCACTTAGTAAAACAGATTTTGTGGAATTAGTTCTAGATTAAGGAATTTTAAGTTAGACTTGAGGAAATGCAATCAAGAAGAGAGACTTTTGCAAGGCAGTTGGATACTGGGAAAAGTTTAGTTTTCTTAGAATTAGAGAATATATCCTCAATCCTATATTTATCCTTTCCTTCTCTTCCTTGATCCCTTATTAACTTATGATGTGTTTTGTTTTAAACTGTCTCAAGAAAGTTTACATTCATCAGCCACTAACTAGACCCAACAGCTACAACCTACTTCTAGATCCCACCAACTGGTAGGCATCTGTTAAAAAAAAGATCAATAACACCTGATAATTATTACTGTATCAATTTTTCCTTACATTTCTAGTGAGCCAAAAGGATATAAGAACCTTGAAAATAGCTACTGTTATATTAATATACAAGATATAGTTAAGAGTTTAAAAATGACTCAATTACAAACAGTTTTCCTCTCAACTGTTATCACATGGGGCACTGAAGGTTAACTTTCAGTCAGCACTCAAAAAGCGAAAGCAGAGTCAAAGAAGGGTCTGCATTCAGAGACCAGTGATTATATTCAATAAAACCAACCATTACTGTATCAATTCTATGCTTACAGGGAAGAGAACCAGGGAGGGTTCTTCCCTTTTCATTCTACCAACTACCACAAACTGGGATCTATGTCCTTGCCGCAGGCCTATATGAGGACACCTGACTTCACTCTGGGCCCACACACCTTACTCTTTTTCAGTACAGACTGCCCTGGACTGGAATTCCAGACTTCACTACCAGTTTGGAATTTCAGTGGGTGTGGGTTTGTTGGACTTCTATTTGCCCAGGCAGAGTCTTAGGGTTTGAATTTGGCTTGGGATTAGGTCCCAAACCTTGAACAGCAGATGTGGGGTCAGGATGTGTGGCTTGCTCTTGGCTTGCTCTTCACTGATTGCTGTAGGATCTTGCAGTCTGTGCTCCCCAGTGCTACAGATGCTCTTTGCCTACCTTTTAGATTTTTCTCTTCTTGAAAGTTGTTTCAATCTGTCTCCTTATTGGTTCACTCCTTTATATTTTGTGGCATTATTTTAATATTTGTTGGAAAGGATATCCATGGTGACTTTGACCTTCTCTGCTCTATTCTGCCATCTTTACTCCACCTCTGGATATATATGTAGGTCAAAAAGAAGAGATTGAAACAATAACAACAACAAAAAACCCCCACAACATTAGAGTCCTGAAAAAATTTTATAACTTCTTCTGATGACTATAATGAATTGAGTTTGTAGAAAAAAAAAAGAACAGTTTTTGTTTGTTTTGGTTGATTTTGTGTGATTTTTGTTTGTTTTAATTTACTTTGCTTTATTTTTCCTATTCTGGGACATGAAAAAAAAATGATCTGTAAAAATATAGGTTCCTGGCTTCTGTTGATGATTACTGACAATGAAAGACAGAGCTCCTCCACTATTAATCTGTTTTTGTTTTCTTTGCAAAGGAGAATGATATTTACATTGGAAATGACAAAAGAGAGATGATTAACTGAGATTTAATATCCAAAATAAGAAGGGATAATAAAAAATACAAAGCTGCCCTTTATAAATTTCAGTCACCTGACCCATATGAACTACTATTCTGGAAGAATAGGTTAATATGAAAACCAAGGCAATACCATCATCATGTCATAAAATTGTGTGAGATAGGGCATGATTGCAGAGGGGCAATTTTTTAAGTAAGAGATCAGAGTCTGCAAATTATATGCCAAGGATATTAACTTGAATTCCTGAGAAAATACTTGACTGGATCATTAAATAAATGGTTACTGGGCATCTAAAATGAAAAACAGTGATCATAAAGAGCCAATCTGGCTACATCTAGAACAAGTCAGGCCACACTAACCTCATTTCCTCTTTTTGACAGAATTAATTATCTATTGGATGAGGGGAAAGCTTTGGATATAGCTTGCCTAGATTTTAGCCAAGCTTTAATAAAGTGCCTCCTACTATTGCTATGGAGAAGATGGAAAGATACTGATTATTTGAAAATGAAATCAAAATCAGAACTATTTGGATGGCTAGACTAAAGGAAAGAATAGCTGTAAATGGTTTAGTGTCAATGTAGTAGGAGGTTTCCAGTGGAGGGACCCAGTGAACTGTACTTGGCCTGGTGCTGTTTGATGTTCTTATCAGTGACTTGAGCAAAGGAATAGATGTGACACTTATTACATTTGAAAACACATAGAACTAAGAGATGTAGCTAGCACAGTGGATGACAGAGTCAGTATCCCAAGAGATTTTTATTGGCTAGAATCAAAAGCTAACAAACTATTGGCCTGAAGACCAAATCTAGCTTATCATCTGTTTTCATATATCTCATGGGCTGAGAATAATTTTTATATTTAAACCATTTTTGGCTTATTAGCTAGAATTGAGCTGTGAGTCATAGTTTTCTGTCCCATCAGCTAGTGTATTGCTCTGAACATACTAAAATGAAATTCAATAGGGAAAAAACAAGCTTGAATTTGGGGACAAAAAGTTTAAATTTGTAAGTATAAAAGGGGGGAGTAGTGGATAAATAGTTCTGAAAAAGAAATCTGGGAGTTCATTTGATGGCAATCTTGGTATGAATCAAAAAGGTGAGATAGTAGTTAAGTGAAATAATTAGTGTGATCTTGGGTCATTTTAAGAGGGACAAAAGTTCTTAGGATCGAATCATCACTTCTCTCTCTTCTTCTTTTGACTCGAAATAAAAGTATTGTGTTAAGTTCTGAGGCTCATGGTTTAAGGACAATAATACAATGGACAAATGAAAAACTAAATATCAAATAATAAAGTAAATAGCACCTAAAAATGGCAACAAAGTTGATAAAGGGCCTTTAATGCATATCATGTGGAGATCAATTGAAGGAACCATGCATGCTTATTCTGCAGAATAAGAAATATGGGCACAAAGTCTTTGATGACAAATATATTCAAGTATTTGAAGGGTTGCCATATGAAATTGTTACATTTTGCTCCAGATGGCAGAAATAGCAACAAAGTATGAAATTATATAAACAAATTTAAGACACAATGTCAAGAAAGCCTTTTTTTTAACAATTAGAGTGACCCTTAAGTGGAATGAATGTCTTGAGAGGTTGTGGATCCCTTCTCCTCATGTATCTTCAAGAATGGACTAGAAAGCCATTTGTCTGAGATCTTATTAATGAGAATCTGTTTCTTGTTTAGCTTAGAATATGTGGCTTCTGAGGTTCCTTCTTATTCTCAAATTTTATGAATCAATAGTACTAGATAGAAATGGGGAAATGAAGGAATTATTTATATGTATGAAGTGGATATTTTTTGAGAATATTAATATTCTCCAACTTTAAGTCTAGTTCCCATAGCTATCATTAAAAGGCCAAATTATGGCAAAGCAGCACACCTTCCTTACCATCACCACCACCAATTGTCACCAGAGGCCAACAGATAAAAGAATCTGAGGCAGGGAAGTTAGTAGCACCCCATCCAGATTACCCATATTTTTTCCAGGATAGCTCTCACAACCATTATGTGTGCATTTTGTGTAGAGTAGGGGCCAAACATCCTATCAATATCTATCAATTGCTGCTCATGGGTCAGGCAAACTAGCCTAAATGAAATAGCATGACAATAAATGGATAAATATTTCTTATGCACTTACAGTGTTCTAGGCACTATGTTAAGTGCTGGGAGAAATAATAAAATCAGAAAGATGGACCCTGCCCTGTAGGGAATTGTATTTTAACTGGGGAAAATAACACTTAAGTGAAAAGAGTGGGAAAATGTATATAGCTGCAACTTGAAGAGGAATAAAGACATTTTTGACTTGGGTTGCCTCTTCAAATTTGAGGTTCTTGGAAGAAGCAGCAAAAGATAAAGTGGGACCTCAGAGGAGAAAGCGAAAATATAAGAATGTGAGAAATAGTCCATTGGAGTGAGCCTACAGAGTGTAGAGATTTCAATGGCATGGTAGAAAAGGCCTGTGGAAATGAGTTAGCAGTGAAGCCTAGAGGGACATCCTGTGGGGGGGAAATGGAATACAGATTATGCTAAAGAGCATAGGTCACCACCAACATCACCTTAATGATCATTTCACCTCAAATCCTAATAGAGGCTTTTTAGAAGCCTGAACATGTAAGCCTTCAGAATGGCTATGCTTCTGGTCCTGTGGTCTTAGCCATCAACCTAGGCAGCATCCCCTGTGGATATACAGTCTGACAGTTGCTCCTACAGGGGACTTTGTCATAACTACTGAAGACCCAGAAAAGGAAGTTTTTGTCACTCAAGCATTTGGTACTGCTAAATGATTTGACATCAGAAAGAGATATGATTTTTTCAGTGGAAGTGACATACAAGAACTGTTACTATATGTTTTGTTGCTGCCCCCTAAGGACCATCTGTCTTGCTGAAACCTTGGACACATGCCATTTCTTCAACTAAAATATGAGCTTCTTGATATCAGGAATTATCCTCTTTGCCACTTGTATCCCCAGCATTTAGCACAGTACTTTGCACAGAGTAAGCAATTAATGATATTGTACTACTAAAAATGACAAATGTGAATTTTGAGAAGCATGGGAAGTCCTATGAACTGGGACAAAGCAAAGTGAGCAGAAGCAGGAAACAACATACCCAAATATTACAATAACTCAAATGTGGTTTTAAACAGTAATAACAAAATACATTTTGAATAACAAAGCAAATATAATCACTTAGAATCTTCAGTTAAAAAACAGAATTGAGACAATGAACCAATCTCTCTTGGGCAGAAAAGGTGTGTGTGTGTGTGTGTGTGTGTGTGTGTGTGTGTGTGTGTGTGTATGTATTGGTGTGGGGTGTGTGTGTGTGTTCCAGGGGTATAAGTCAGATGGTTCTTTAGAGAAGGAATAGATAGATAGATTTGAAAATGCAAATGATGTACAAATAAAAATCCATTTATTAAAAATATTTAGAGAGATAGAGGGGATATTAAAAAAAACTGAGATGGGAACAAATGGAACTAGGGATATAAATTGCATGGTTGGCATTGACAATAATAAGAGGTACCGCTTATTAAAAGACTAGAGAAAAGGAGTCAAGAATAGGAGTTGGTATTGAAATCATTGGGGAATAGAAATTTTGTAAAGAGAGATGCCCTGAGTTTTTCTCAGAACCATATGAGGTAAGTTCCTTTGTTGAGAGGGAAGGGGTAGGGTGACCCTAGTAATGAGGAGAAAAGACTTCAAAAAGAAGCTATGGGCAGCTAGAGTCAAATGGAGAAGAGTAAAAAAGTTCATATTTAGCAGTGAGGATTCACTTGAGATTAGGTCAAAGAAACTTATGGTAGACCCAATGAGTGTGGCTCAATAATTGTTTTTCTCATCATTCAAAAGCCCCTGAACATAGGTAGAAGAGGAATAGATTGCAAAAAGAATCTAGATTTGGTCTTGGGAAAAGTATGAAGAGTGATAAGACAAAGGTAAGAGAGGAAAAGATTCAAATCTAAAGAGTTAAGATTAACTAATTTAATATTGGGTCAATATTTTAAAGAATGAAATGTGAGTCTGGATCAGAGCTAATGGCTCTGGAAAATGGGTTGGGGTATATGACTCTAGACTGCAATGAGGAAAGTCTGAAGCACAGAGAGACATGGGAGAATAGGAGACTCTCATCAGAAAAAAATTTCCAAGTTACAGTATGAGGAGGTGGGACAAATATGAGTGATATTAAGATCATGGATATAGTTTTATGACCATCCTTGTGTGTGTCTAGAGTGTACTAGAGTTATAGGTTATAGAAATTGAATTTGGTGGATTGATGAGTAATGATTTAAGGTTTTATCAGCATGTAAAATAATGTACTCTAGTTTAAAGGCGAAGAACAGAAATGAGAAATCTGTGAGTGAAATGCTGTTCTTTCAGATCTCTTTTGGAAAGGAGGGAAAGTGACCTTCAAAGGAGGTTTGAGAAAAGTCACCAGGATCTGGATGAAGTGGTGATCTAGATTGAGTAAATATTAAAACAGGAAAGGTTCTAGTAGGGGAAGAGGTTGAAGTTGCAGTGAGAAGTAAGAAACATAATTACTTGTCTTGGCTCATATGTTGTAGTATGTGAATAAAGGTATACATAGTGCTGGAGAAGACTAAGGATGCAGTCATCTGGGTGGGGTTGGCTGGAGAAAGGAGATTTCTAGTATTGCAAGTATAGAGGAGAAAGAGATCTAATATTAAGGGAATCTTTTTTTCCCCAAGAGAACAGGTACTATAGTGGGTACAATAGAAGAGGACGATAGGGTGGCATAAGGATAAAGGCAGAAAAAAGTCTGGCACAGATGAACATGAGGGAATAAGGAATGATGGCCAAGCCAGGTTATGACTGAATCACAGGAATTGTGAGAGTGGAATTGTTTTGTAATTGGTTACCATGCCTTTCCCATTCTCGATGGTCATCTTTGAACAAGAGGTAGAAAACTGTGTGTGTGTATGTGTGTGTGTGTGTGTGTGTGTGTGTGTGTGTGTGAGAGAGAGAGAGAGAGAGAGAGAGAGAGAGAGAGAGAGAGAGAGAGAGAGAGAGAGAGAGAGAGAGAGATGGAGAAAGGTTGGGAGAGAGAAACCCTATATCCATGGCAACAAAGCCAATGATGAATCCCTGATCTTTCCTGATAATTTAAAAGGGGTCAGAGGAGGTACCTTTTCTGGAAATGAAAAGATATTCCCTCTTCCCTGTCAGAACACATCTAGAATACATTTATAAGTTCTAGGTGCCTGTTTTCTCTCTCTATTGGTAGAATATTGTCAGTCTTTCATATCTTATGTGTTTTCCTTGGGGCAAAATCAGAGCTGTCCTTTATCTAATATGCATTTGGTAACTTGAGTGTTTTTATGTGACTTTTTTATTATCCACATTTGATAATACTGAGTCATGAGCTATACCTGAAGAATATTAGGAAAATTTTCTGCGTCAATTCTAGGTAGATAAAATGAATGGAACAAAGAAAATAAAATAGATGTGTGAAAAATGAATCCATTGAAGCAGCATCTTTATTCAATTTTATACCACATTTCCACAGCACTGGAACAAATAATCATATTTTACATAATTAAACTTCAAATAGTGCAACTTTAATTGATGACACCACTTCAGAGGAGTTGTTGTTCCCACTATTTAAGACCTGACTATATCTTTTGCTGCTTCTTCCATTTTAAAACAGGCCAAAATCTAATCTTGATCCTTGAAAATTCAGAGCACTTGAGAAGATGAACATTTTTATGCTTGTTAGGATATACTTCCTAAATCTCATATTCTTTAAGATAAACATTTCTAGTTCATTTAATGAGTAATCATAAGAACTTCTTATCAATTCTCTCATAACCCTGAGAATTTCCAACATCACCAAGGTACTTTTCAAAATGTGACACCAAGACCTGAACACAATACTTTAAGTGAGATCTGACCAGGACAAAATTTAGGAGGGCCATCAATTCCCTTCTCTAAATTCTCTTCAGCATTTTTTGGAGAAGAGGAAAGACCTCCATGACACATTGTTGAATCCTTAAATGTCATGGAAAAGAATCAAATTCATTTTAGCAGAACTGAGAAGACTTAGGCTGAGGCTTGAATGCACCTAGAGAAGTATCAGCTCAAGACCAGAATGCCTGGCTTTGAGGAGATCTTACTCTGGCTGATAAACCAAGTTGTCATTTTTTGTGGTTCCAACATTTGGCAGAATTACAAGACAGATTTGGCTGGGGTCTAAAAAGCTTCAGGCTGTTGTTTTCAGCTTCATCATCTTGAGTGAATCAGAAAGACACCTTGTCAAGACATTTCTTTTTTTTTTTGTTCCCCCTCCCAACCAGCTGTTTACAGCCTTTTCTGGGCAGCTTGGAATTGAGATCTCACAATAAGATTCATACCCTGCTCCTTCTTCTTCCCACACACTTACTCAAACTCCTTCAAGGGAGGGTGGATCTTCCAAGTGGTTCCTTTTTCAAGGAAAGGAAAATTGAAACCTCCTGAAAGAGAGATCATTTGATTTCATAGAGAAAAATCCTGGTGTGGTTTTACAGGAATCCTTAATAATCAGTCAATCAATCAATTAATCAACATTTATTAAGTACCTAGTATGTGGCAGCCAGTATGCTAAGCACCGAAGATACAAAAAAGAGGCTAAAGACAGTTCCTACCCCCAAGGAACTTAAAGCCTATTGAGGTAAGACAACATACATATCAATATATACAAAATAAACCTCATGAATAGGAAATAGTAGACAGAGGGAAGACATTGGAATTAAGAAAAGTTAGGGATAACTTTTCATAGAAGGTGATATGAGTTGGATCTTAAAAGAAGCCAGAGAAATCAATAGCTACAGTGGAGGAGAAAGAGCATTCCAAGCATAGGGAGTAGCCAGAAAAATTAAATGGAATGTCTTCTCTGTGGAACAAACCAGGAGGGCAGTGTTACCAGATTGAAGCATATATAGCAAAGAGTAAGGATTCTGGAAAGAAGACTTAGTGATGAAGGACTTTGAATGTCAAACAGAGCTTTTATATTTTGATTTTTCAAACAATGGGAAGGTAATGAAGTTTATTGAATTGGGAAGTGAGGAGTGATGTGATTGTACTTCAATTTAAGGAAAATCACTTAAACAAATAAATGGAGGGTAGATTCATATGATTTAGATGAGGGAGGTCTACCAACTATTAGACTATTACAATAATCCAAGCATAATATTATAAGGGTCTACATTAAAATAATGCCAGTGTCAGGATAGAGAAAGGGACCTATCTGAGAGATTTTGTGAAGGTAAAAAAGCAAAGAACTTGAAAATACCTTAGTTATGAAAGGAAAGAAATAATTAGGAATCCAGGATAAGTTTCAGGTGGTGAGCCAGAGGAACTGGGAGGGTGGAGTTGATCTCTCTAGTAATAAGAAAGCTAGTAGTTTCAGGTAAACACAGTGACAGTCTAGATGCAGGACTCTTCCTCTCCTCACCACCTACTGATGTGGACTACCTCAAAAAGCCAAAAAAGCAAAATTCATATAAATGAAAGGACTCTACAGTAGGGTGCAGCATTGAATGTATGTGGAATTTGGGTATTCCCACACCATAAGGGGGTGAAAAAGATTCCACCAAAACATCAGCTGATCCACTCTCCCCCACCCCACCTATGGAGCCAAAGTCAGAGCCAGTGCCTGCTAGAATCAGTGAGTGAGCAAGGGGCATCTCTGGAGCAAGTGAAGGTTACCTCTGGGCCCTTGAGACCATTAAGGACCTACCCATGAGAGCAGTTAGACCTGAGGCCCCACCAGCATGCTAAGAAGTGAAGACCGTGGGTGCCAGCAGGGAGATAGCACAGGGAGGGGCAGAAAAAAGCAGAAGCTACAGAGAATAGAGAGCTTGCCTCAGCCAAAATCCTTGCTCCTTAGCTCAGTACACAGAGAGCCTGCCCATGTCACTCAGATTTCTAAATGGAAAGGGAAGGAAAAACCACCACAGTAATGGCAAACAGTGCCCAGGAATCACAACTTCCCCACACCAAGAAAAAAAAGAAGAAAGGGTTCACCCTGGATAATTATTATGGAGGACAAACCCAGGGTACAGAGGAAATAGAAGAGGAAATGCAAACAAATGCACCAAAACCTTCTAAAAATGGAAATGGTCCACAAGCTCTTGAAGAATTTAAATTGGATCTTATCAAAAACATGAAAGCCTTATGGCAAGAAAAGTGGGAAATAGTTCAAAAAGAAATAACAGTTTAAAGGACAAAATCTCCCAATTGGAGAAACAACTGGAAGGCATGAAAAGTAGGATAGACCAAACCAAAAAGGAAAACCAGTCCTTAAAGACCAGAATTAGGCAATTAGAAGTCAATGATCTTGCAAAACAACAGGAATTAATAAAGCAAATTCAAAAGACTGACAAAATAGAAGAAAACATAAAATATCTCACTTTCAAGATGATGGATCAGGAAAACAGAGCTTGAAGAGACAATTTGAGAATCATTGGTTTACCTAAAAACACAGAAATAAACAGAAATTTTGACATCATACTACAAGAAATTATTTAAGAAAACTGTCTTGATGTTCTTCAACAAGGGGGCAAAATAGACATTGAAAGAGTTCATAGAACATTCTCTACATTAATCCTAAAAAGAAAAGTCCCAAGAATATAATTGCCAAATTCAAGAGCTTCCAAGCTAAGGAGAAAATTTTACAAGAATTCAAAAAGAGAAAATTTGGATATCAAGGAGCACCAATCAGGATTGCACAAGATCTGGCAGCTTTCTCACTAAAGGACCTCAAGGCTTGGAATATGCTATTCAGGAAAGCAAGAGAATTGGCTCTTCAACCAAGGATTACTATCCATCAAAACTGAGCATATACTTCCAGGGGAAAGAATGGGCACTCAACAAAATAGAAGATTACCAAGTATTTGTAAAGAAAAGACCAGAACTAAGTGGAAAGACTGATATCCAAACACAAAAATCAAGAGAAACATGAAAATATAAATGACAAAGACAGAGTGTAAAATGGAGATTTGAACCCCAGACTTCAATTCCCAGAAGTCCTTGGTAATTCCCAGAACTCCCTAAAATATCACCCTGAATCCTCACCTGAGTGCAAGAACACAATTTGTATTTAAACTGACTCTCCGCCTACTTTGCCCCTCTCTCTACTTCCACTTCTAGTGCACACATCTCTCTAGCTAGCAGGCAGGATGTTGTGAGTAGGTTGCACATGCTTTTCTTATTCTGTCCTTTTTAAATTGTAATAATATTTAATAAAACTCATAAAATATAACACTTTAAGAAGAGAAACTAATTTTAAATTTAACAGTTTGGCAACCAAATGGGAGAAAACTCAATTTAAAAAAAAAAAAAAAAATATATATATATATATATATATATAACTTAGATAATGATTTCTAAGTCATGTTTCTCCAAGGCTTTTTAGCAAGCCTCTTGATTCATCTAGCTCCTGCCTGCAATCTGGACCCAGATTGATCTCACCTGGTCCCGTCTGACCTGGCCTGGCTCTTGATGACTGCTTCTCTGCTCCAGAAATCCAGACCTATTCTCTCGCATGCCTGCAACTCTGGCCTCAGAACACATTGATCATCGCCCCAAGCACAGGACTCACTTCCACTGGCTGGTAAAAATGGGGGTGATTTTTTTTCTTTAGGCTACAATTAGCCTCCACGTGGACTGGGGGAAGGAGATAACAGTGGAGGAGAAAGAAAAGAAGGAAGAGGCTTTTACAAACAGGAACTTATAAGCATGGCTTTAAGAAGATATCTTTTGAGTGCACTTATACTTTTATTTATTTCATCAGAGAGTCAGGGGAAAAATTCAGCTCCCTGCAACTCTTTAACGAAATTTGAGATTCCAAAAATCCACCTTCACTATGGGGAGGCAGCTGAGTGACTCAGTGAATTAAGAGCCAGGCCTAAAGATGGAAGGTCCTTGATTGAAATCTGGCCTCAGACACTTCCTGGCATGTGGCCCTGGGCAGTTCATTTGAACCCCATTGCCTACCCCTTACCAATCTGCTGCCTTCTGACAACAGGCATCTAAATGGATAAAAAAGCCAATGAACTTTAAAGAGACTGGAGATTAAATTTTTAAGGCATTTCAGTTTCTATGTTTTATAAAAATCTCTGTATTCTATTGCATTTTGCCAATTGTTTTATTTAAGGTTTAACTTTGTGATTTTAAGTTCATATATTACTGCATTCAATACTATTCTGTTACACTGAATCAGTTTAATGTACTGGGTTTTAACTACTGTTATAAGTTTAAAATACATTTTCTATTATGTCAATGAATGTCCCAAAAGCTTGAGAGTATAAAAATGATGCTATAAATTGTTTAAAAAATTATGGGACTTTGCTTAATTATTCTGTCTGATTCCAGGACAAGATATACAAAAAAGCCATTTGCACAGGGCCAAAGAAACCAATCAAGGAAGGATTGATGTACTTCTAAGCCAATACAAAGGACTTGAACCTAATGTGAAGAATCAAGGTTTCTATGCCTAACATACATTAAGACATAGCCCTTCCTTGTACCCATACTCTTTATGAAAATACTTACAGAGGAGTATCCCACACTTGGCCCCTAACCTGGCTCCTATAATCTAGTCCCTTTTCTGTCTTTCATAGTGTGGCAAACTTTCTGTCATTCTGGTTAGTGACTGAGTAAATGAATCGTTGCTTATATCATTTTAATTGGGCCCTGATTCAAGGACCTGTTATAGATTTCCTTATCCTTTGCTTGGAATTTTTATACATAAGATTTGATAGTCTATATTTTCATCCAGAAATTATCTTTTTTTATTTAGATTTTTTGATGTCTTTTCATTTCTCTTGCCAATTGATTCATATGCCTCATAATTCATCCATGCATCCCTAAGTGATCCTGTGGTTTTCAATCATCCTCTTTAAGGGGGGAATGTAAAAATATTATTTTAAATTGCCAAATTTAAATTCCTTTTAAGAATAATTTTAGGATGGATTCACTAGTGAATTCTATCAAACATTCAAAGAAAAGCTAATCCTAATACTATACAAACTATTTGCCATAATAAGCAAAGAGAGAGTTCTAACAAATTCCTTTTATGACACAAACATGGTACTGATTGCAAAGCCAGGCAGGCCAAAAACGGAGAAAGAAAACTACAGACCGATCTCCCTAATGAACATAGATGCAAAAATCTTAAACAGGAACTAGCAAAAAGACTTCAGCAAGTGATCACGAGGGTCATTCACTGTGATCAAGTAGGATTTATACCAGGAATGCAGGGCTGGTTCAATATTAGGAAAACCATCCACATAATTGACCATATCAACAAGCAAACCAACAAAAATATCATGATTATCTCAATAGATGCAGAAAAAGCCTTTGATAAAAAACAACACCCGTTCCTATTAAAAACACTAGAAAGCATAGGAATGGGAGGGGCTTTCCTAAAAATAATAAACAGTATATATCTAAAACCATCAGCAAACATCATGTGCAGTGGAGATAAACTAGATGCATTCCCAATAAGATCAGGAGTGAAACAAAGATGCCTATTATCACCTCTATTATTTAACATTCTACTAGAAACACTAACAATAGCAATTAGAGAAGAAAAAGAAACTAAAGGCATTAAAATAGGCAATGAGGAAACCAAGTTATCACTCTTTGCGGATGATATGATGGTCTACTTAAAGAATCCTATAGAATCAACAAAGAAGCTAGTCGAAATAATCAACAACTTTAGCAAAGTGTCAGGATACAAAATAAATGCACATAAGTCATCAGCATTTCTATATATTTCCAACACATCTCAGCAGCAAGAATTAGAAAGAGAAATCTCATTCAAAATCACCTTAGACAAAATAAAATACTTGGAAATATATCTCCCAAGACAGTCACAGAAACTATAAGAACACAACTACAAAACACTCTCCACAGAACTAAAACTAGACCTGAGCAATTGGAAAAATATTAAGTGCTCATGGGTATGATGAGACAATATAATAAAAATGACCATCCTACCCAAAAATATTTATCTATTTAGTGCTATACCCATTAAACTTCCAAAAAAAATTTTTTTTTCTGAATTAGAAAAACCCATAGCAAAGTTCATTTGGAAGAACAAAGGATCAAGGATATCCAGGGAAATAATGAAAAAAATACAAAGGAATGTGGCCTCGCATTCCCAGATCTCAAACTATACTATAAAGCAATGGTCTTCAAAATAAATTGGTACTGCCTAAGAGACAGAAAGGAGAATCAGTGGAATCAACTTGGGGTAAGTGACCTCAGCAAGACAGTCTATGACAAACCCAAAGACCCCAACTTTTGGAACAAAAATCCACTATTTGACAAAAACTGCTGGGAAAACTGGAAGATAGTGTGGGAGAAGAGATTAGGTTTGGATCAAAACCTCACACCCTACACCAAGATGAACTCAGTATAGGTGAAGGACTTGAACAAAAAGAAGAAAACTATAAGTAAACTAGGTGAACACAGAATAGTATACAGGTCAGACCTGTGGGAAGGGAAAGAATTTAAAACCAAGCAAGACATAGAAAGAGTCACAAAATGTAAAATAAATAATTTTGATTACATCAAATTAAAAAGTTTTTGTACAAACAAAACCAATGTAACCAAAATTAGCAGGGAAGTAACAAATTGGGAAATAATATTCATAACAAAAACTTCTGAGAAAGGTCTAATTACTCAAATTTATAAAGAGCTAAATCAATTGTACAAAAAATTAAGCCATTCTCCAGTTGATAAGTGGACAAGGGATAAGAATAGGCAGTTTTCAGCCAAAGAATTCAAAACTATTAATAAGCACATGAAAAAGTGTTCTAAATCTCTTATAATCAGAGAGATGCAAATCAAAACAACTCTGAGGTATCACCTCACACCCAGAAGATTGGCTAACATGACAGCAAAGGAAAGTAATGAATGTTGGAGGGGATGTGGCAAAGTGGGGACATTAATTCATTGCTGGTGGAGTTGTGAAATGATCCAACCATTCTGGAGGGCAATCTTGAACTATAGAGAACTAAAGGACAATAAAAGACTGTCTGCCCTTTGATCCAGCCATAGCACTGCTTAGTTTGTACCCCAAAGAGAGAATAAGGAAAAAGATATGTACAAGAATATTCATAGCTATGCTCTTTGTGGTGGCAAAAAAATGGAAAATGAAGGGCTGCCCTTCAATTGGGGAATGGCTGAACAAATTGTGGTATATGTTGGTGACAGAATATTATTGTGCTAAAAGGAATAATAAACTTGAGGAATTCCATGGGAACTGGAATAATCTACAGGAAGTGTTGCAGAGTGAAAGGAGCAGAGCTAGGAGAACAATCCACAGGAATCAAGGAGAAAAAAACACTACCCTCAAGCAGAAGACAAATGGTGGGTATAAAAACCCTGAGGAAAAGCAAGAGCTTGACTGGAGGGGATATGATTGAGTAGAGACTCTAAATGAACACTTTAATGAAAATACCAACAACATGGAAAAGAGTTCAGACTGAGGACACATGTGATACCCAGAAGAATCACGCATCGCCATTGGGAGGGGTGGGGGGCAGAGAAAAAGAAAATGATTTTTGTTTCTAATGAATAATGTTTGAAAATGACCAAATAAAATAACGTTTAAAAAAAAGAAGAAATTTTTGGTTTAAGAAATATGCTACCTCTCCAATCCAGAAACTGAACTGTTTGGAGAAGACATCATGAAGATCCCTCCAGACAACAAGCTGTACGAGAAGATCAAGAATGAAATTTGGGTGTGGTTGATTGAACATTTATTTGTATGTATACTTTCATGCCAAGGGAACTGCCCCCTAACTGATTTTTTTTTTTGTCAATGCCACTAGAAATTATTGGTTTTGTTCTTTTTTCCCTCTTATTCTCAAATTATTGTAATAATTAAGTTGATTATGTTTTCATGATCCTTTTTGGGGAAACTCCCAAATAACAAATAAATGGGGGAAGGAAAAATGGAAATTTGAACCCCAGACTTCAATTCTCAGAAGTCCTTGGTAATTCCCAGAATTCCCTATTATATCACCCTGAGTCCTCACCTGAGTGCGAGAACACAATTTGTATTTAAACTGACTCTCGGCCTACTTCTCCCCTCTCTCTGCTTCCACTTCTAGCATACATGTCTCTCTACCTAGCAGGCAGGATATTGTGAGTAGGTTGCACATGCTTTTCTTATTCTGTACTTTTTAAAATGTAATAATCTTTAATAAACCTCATAAAATATAATACTTTTAGCAGAGAAACTAATTTTAAATTTAACAAGGGAAAAGGGGAAAACGTTTTTTATTCAAATTTTCTTCTTTAAGGACTTTAATAAAACCAAATTGTTTATATTAACATATGTGGAAATGGTATTTGTAACTCTCAAAAATTATATTCACTATTATAGTAATTAGAATAATCATTCACAGGAAGTAATTGGGATAATATGTGCTATAAGATGATATAGAAAAAAAAAGAAAAATGGAGGGGGGAATAGAAGATGGCACCAAGAGAAACTTCACAAAATAAGATGAACAGGATAATCTTTATCACACAAAAATATTTATGGGAAGGGGAGGGGAAGAATACTCTTATAAGAAGGAGAGGAAGAGAGTGCTAATAGGTTATACATAAAACTTACTCTCAGTGAAATCAGTTCTGAGAGGGAAGAGCATCTAAATACGTTGGGGTATTGAATTCTATCTTACCCTACAGGAAAAGTAGGAAGGGAAAACTAAGTGGGGGAGGAGGGGAGTGAGTAGAAACAGGAAGGGAAAGAGAGGGGGAAGGAACTTAATAGATCCTGAAAAAATAAGAAGGGAACAAAAAGGGAGGGGTAGAAATGTAAGCTTATTAAGGGCATGTATTATGGGGACTGATTAAAAGCAAACCACTGGTTTATAAGGATATAGCACAAGAAGAAAGGACAGAACTAGGAGAGGATATAAAAATGCTGGGGAATACACAAGTAGCAATCATACCTTTGAATGTGAATGAGATGAACTCACCCATAAAAGGAAAACAAAGAGCAGAGTGGATTAGAAATAAAAAGCATACCATATGTTGTCTGCAAAAAACTCACTTTAGGTGAGTAGACACTCACAAGTTTAGAATTAAAGGTTGGAGTAAAATCTGTTGTGCCTCAACTGATAGAAAGAAGGGAGCAGTTGTCGTCATGATATCTGACAAAGTCAAAGTAAAAATAGATCTTATTAAAGGGGATAGGGAATGTAAATACATCCCAATAAAAGGCAGTATAGACTATGAGGAAATATCAGTAATCAACATGTATGCACCAAATGGTATAGCATCCAAATTTCTAAAGGATAAACTAGTGGAGGTGAAGAAGGAAATAGATAGTAAAACCATACCAGTTGGAAACCTGAACTTACCACTATCAAATTTAGATAAATCAAATTAAAAAAAATAAATAAGAAAGAGGTAAGAGATGTGAAAGAAATCATAGAAAAATTAGAGTTAATAGATAGATGGAAAAAAATATAGGGACAAAAAGGAATACACCTTCTTTTCAGCAGCACATGGTACATTCATAAAGATTAACCATGTTCTAGGTGAAAAAACAAGGCAAACAAATGCAGAAAAGCAGAAATAAGAAATTCAAATTCTTCAGATCATAATGCAATAAAAATAATAAAAATTAATGGTATATGGAGAGGCTTATAAAAATTAATTGAAAAAAATAATATGATTCTCCAAAATTGGTTATTTAAAGAATAAATCATAGAAACAATAATTTTATTGAAGAAAATGACAATGATGAGACATCCTTTCAAAAATCTATGGGATGCAGCCAGAGCAATACTCAGTGGAAATTTTATATCCCTTGAGTTTATATATTAACAAATTAGGGAGGGTAGAGGTAAATGAATTGAACATGCAAATCAAAAAAAAAAAACTTGAAAGCAAACTAATCAAAAATTCCCAGATTAAAACTAAATTAGAGATCCAAAAAATTAAGGGAGAAATTAATAAAACAAAAAGTGAAAAAATTATTGAACTAATAAATAAGACTAGAAGCTAGTATTTTGGGAAAAAAACAAACAAAATAGACAAAGTACAAGTCAATCAAATAAAAAAAGAAAGAAGAAAACCAAATTAACAGTATCATAGATGAAAAGGGAGAACTCTCTTCTAATGAAAAGGAAATTAAGGCAATAATTAAAAAGTATTTTTGCCAAATTATATGGCAACAAATATGGTAATCTATGTGATATGGATGAAAATTACAAGAATATAATTTGCCCAGCTTATCAGAAGAAGAAATATAATTCTTAAATGATCTCATGTCAGAAAAAGAAATCTAACAGGCCATTAAAGAACTCCCTAAGAAAAAACCCCAGGGCCAGATAGATTTACAAGTGAATTCTATCAAACATTCAAAGAATAACTAATCTCAATACTAAAAAAAACTTTTTGACATAATAAGCAATGAGGGACTTCTACCAAATAAATTATATGACACAAATAAGGTACTGATTCCAAAGCCAGGCAGGTCAAAAATAGAGAAAGTAATCTATAGACCAATCTCCTCAATGAACATAAATGCAAAAATCTTAAATTTAATACTAGCAAAAAGACTCCAGAAAGTGATCAGGAGGGCTATTCACTATGATCAGGTGGGATTTATACCAAGAATGCAAGGATGGTTCAATATTAGGAAAATCATCCACATAGTTGACCATATCAACAAGAAAACCAACAAAAATCACATGATTATCTCAATAGATGCAGAAAAAGCCTTTGACAAAATACAACATTCATTCCTATTGAAAACACTAGAAAGTATAGGAATAGACTGTCCTTTCCTAAAAATAATAAACCGTATTCATCTTAAACCATTAGCCAATATCATCTGCAATGGGGATAAACTAGATGTATTCCCAAGAAGATAAGTAGTCAAACTAGGATGACCATCATCAAATCTATTATTTAACATTGTACTAGAATCACTAGTAGTAGCAAATAGAGAAGAAAAAAAGTTGAAGGTATTAAAATTGGTGATGAGGAGACCAAGCTATTACTTTTTGCAGATAATATGATGATCTACTTAAAGAACCCCAGAGAATCAACTAAATAGGTAATGGAAATAATCAACAGCCTTGGCATTGTTGCAGGATACAAAGTAAACTGCCACAAGTCATCTGCATTTATATATGTCACCAACACATCTTATCAGCAAGAATTAGAAGGAGAAATTCCATTTAAAATCATCCTACACAATATAAAATACTTGGGTATCTATCTGCCAAGACGAACACAGTATCTATATGAACACAACTACAAAACACTTTCCACACAATTAAAACTAGATCTAAACAATTGGAAAAACCTTAACTGCTTATGGCTAGGATGAACTAACATAATAAAAATTACCATTATACCCAAAATTATTTACTTATTTAGTGCCATACCCATCAAACTATCAAAAAACTAGATTTCTAAATTAGAAAAAAAATAACAAAGTTCATTTGGAAGAACAAAAGATCAAGGATATCCAGGCAAATCATGAAAAAAATGTGAAGAAAGTTGGCCTAGCAGTACCAGATCTCATACTATAGTATAAAGCAATGGACATCAAATCAACATGGTACTGGCTAAGAGACTGAAGGAAGATCAGTGGAATAGACTTGGGGTAAGTGACCTCAGCAAGACAATCTCTAATAAACCCATAGATCCCAGCTTTTGGGACCAAAATCCACTATTTGATAAAAAAAAAAAAACACTGCTGGGAAAATTGGAAGACAATATGGGAGAGATTAGGTTTGGTTCAACATCTCACACCCTACCCAAAATAAACTTAGAATGGGTGAAGGACTTGAACATAAAAAGGAAACTATAAGTAAATTATGTGAACTCAGAATAGTATACATTTCTGATCTATGGGAAAGGAAAGATTTTAAAACCAAGTAAGAGCTAGAAAAAAATCACAAAATGTAAAATATGTAATTTTGATTATATCAAATTAAAAAGTTTTTGTATAAACAGAACCAATGCAACCAGAATTAGAAGGGAAGTAACAAATTGGGAAACAATCTTCATAAGAAAAACCTCTGAGAAAGGTCTAATTACTTAAATTTATAAAAAGCTTCCAATTGTAAAAAATAAAAATCAAGCCATTCTCCAATTGATAAATGGACAAGGGACATGAATAGGCAATTTTCAGTTAAAAAATCAAAACTATTAATAAGCATATGAAAAATTGTTCTAAATGTCTTATAATCAGAGAGATGCAAATCAAAACAACTCTGAGGTACCACCTCACACCTAGCAGATTGGGTAACATGACAGCAATGGAAAGTAATGAAGGCTGGATAGGATTTGGCAATTTCTTGATATTAATGCACTGCTGGTAGAGTTGTGAATTGATCCAACCATTCTTGAGGGCAATTTCGAAGTATGCCCAAAGGGAACTAAAAGTCTGTCTTCCCTTTGACCCAGCCATAGGACTGTTGGGTTTGTTCCCCAAAGATATAATTAGGAAAAATACATGTACAAGAATATTTATACCTTTGCTTTTTGTGGTGGCAAAAATATTGGAAATTGAGGGATGCCCATGGATTGGGGAATGGCTGAACAAATTGTGGTAAATATTTGTGATGGAATACTACTGTGCTCAAAGAAATAATAAACTGGAGGAATTCCATGGGAACTGGAATGATCTCCAGGAGTTGATGTGGAGTTAAAGGAGCAGAACCAGGAGAACATTATACACAGAGACTGATACACTGTGGTACAATTGAATGTAATGAACTTCTCCATTATTGGCAATGCAGTAATCCTGAACAACCTGGAGAGATCTATGAGAAAGAACACTATCTACATTCAGAGGAAAAACTGTGGGAGTAGAAACACAGAAGAAAAACAACTGCTTGTCTACATGGGTCAAGGGGGATATGATTGGGGATATAGACTCTAAATGAACATCCTAGTGCAATCATCAACTATAGATATAGGTTCTGATCAAGGACACATGTAATACCCAGTGGCACTGGGCATGGGCTACTCAAAGGGTATGGTTAGGGGAGGGAGGGATAGAATATGATTCCTGTAACTAAGGAATAATGTTCTAAATTGACTAAATAAAAAAGAATAAATAAAGACAAAAAACAAACAAACAACAAAAAGAAAGCTAGTAGTTGGTAAAATTTTAGGGGAAAAGAAAATAAGCTCCATTTTGTACATATTAAGTTTAAGATGCCTCCTGGACCTACACTTTGAGTTGTCAGAAAGGCAGTTAGAGATCATAAAAATTAAATTAGTTTCTCTACTAAAAGTATTATACTTTTAGAGGTTTATTAAAGATTATTAGAAATCAAGGAAATAATAAAATATCAAATAAGAAAAGCACATGTCCAGGAGGGCTGAATAGCCCATTCAATTTCACTTACTATATCTTGAGAGACGCATGTGCTTAGAAGTTGAAGCAGAGAGGGCTGAAGTACGCGAAGAGTCAGTTTAAATACAAATTGTGTTCTTGGCCCAGGTGAGGACTCAGGTGAGATTTTAGGGAATTCTGGGAACTACTAAGGACTTCTGGGGATTGAAGTCTGGGGTTCAAATCTCCATTTTTATAAGATTCTGGATTAGAAGTCATTAGAGAGATAAGGGAAAGAGATAAATTTGTGAATCATCCTCCTAGAGAATATAATTAAGTCTATGGGATCTGAAATGAATTCAAGTGAAATAGTGTAAATGGAGAAGAGAAGAGGGCCAAGGACAGATCCCTGAAGGATACCTACATTTAGTAGTACTAATATAGAGTCTAAAAGGAAATCCTAGGTGTTCTGAAATCCTAAAGAGAATATCAAGAGAAAAGGGTGAACCTTCATATCAAAAACTGTAGAGAGGTCAAGGAGAATGAAGACTGAGAAAAGGCCATTGGATTTTGTAACTAAGATATCATTAGTAACATTGGAGAAATCAGGAACAACAAGGTCAGAAGTCAGATTGTAAGGGGTGAAGAAGAAAGTGAGAAAAGAGGAAATGGAGGAACCTATTGTAAATGATCATTTCAAGGAGTTTAGGTACAAAGGGTAGAAGAGATATAAAATGATAATTAGCAGAGATGGAAGGATCAAGTGAGGGTTTTGAGGGGATTGGTTAGGGGGGACATGGATATGCTTATAGGCAGTAGGAAAGCAGACAATATATAGGAAGTGATTGAAAATAAGTGAAATATTGGGGATAACAGAGGGAGACAATCTGTTGGAGGAGAAGTGATGGAATGGAATCTCTTGATTAGAGAATTTAGCTTTAAAAAAGAGTAAGTCTACTTCATCATGTAATACAGTAGTGAAGGAGGAGAAAGTGAAGAGATGAGAAAGAGGGAAGAAGAAGGAATTCATAGCAAATAGCTTTAATTTTTTTAAGAATATGAGGCAAGTATGTCAGCTGAGAATGGGGAAGGAGAGAAATTGTAGTTTGGAGGATGGATAGAAAAGCTTGTAAAGCCTTCTTTAGAGAGTGAAATAGTGAATAAAGAAAGTATATAATAATATTGCTTAGCAGCAATGAGGGCCTAGTTGAATTTATGTAACAAAACCTTGCAGTATACCCTGACAGAAGACTTTTGTGATTTCCCCCACACACACTCTCATTCAATAGCACATATATAGGTGTGAAGGTGATTAATGGTGGGTATGATCTAAGACTAAGGCTTGGCAGGGTATAATAAGAAATAGGATGAGGGAGGTAGAGATTCAAGAGAGGAGGACAATGTAGGGTTGAATTAATTCACCAAGGAGTCAAAAATAGGAGAAGAGAGGGTGGCTTGTGCAGTTAAAATGGCCTAGAAAATAATTGGTGTGGGAAGCCAAGAAATTGGAAATCATGGTGTTGATGAAGAATAGGGTTATGTAAGGGAGGGCAGAAGAAGAGCTGAAAAGCCAATATATTTTGGTCAGATAAGGGATTTCAGAATTCTTGAACATAAAAAAGGTATGACCCTTTTTGTATATGACTGAGGTTGAATGGGAAAGTAACCTCTCCACTTAAGAGCAGTAGTTGGGAAGAAAAATTGTATGCCAAGTATCATTGAGGAAGGAAAGGTAATGACTTGGAGGGCTATAAAGAGTTAACAGGATTTTGATAGAGTGGTAGATATGAATAGCATGAACTAAAAAGGAGGAAAGATTATTGAGAGCAAAGAATATTCCAACTCCCGTGCCTTGAGTAATAAGTCAATGAAAAGGAGAAAAGATAGCCAGGGTGGCCATGGAATCTGTGTCATCAGGGAAAGCTAAGTTTCAGTCAGTTAGTAGGTGAGGGAGTAAGAAAGGAAAAGATTTATGAATAAGGAAAGTTTATTGCTTATGGAAAGTGCATTCCAGAATGCATTTGGAAGGGCTGGTTAGAGTTAAGATGAAACTTTGAAGTGGGAGGCTTGAGAGGGATGGGAATGATGAATCCAGTGGTAGGGTGTATGCAGTGGTCTGGATGATGACCTACAGAGGTACAGTGATTGTTGTGTGAAGGGTACAACCAAGTGTTATAACATTCATCACTGAGTGGAGAATGGCATTACTCTACCCTTTAAGATAAGAACAGCACTCATGTGCATTTTCAATTTGTCTCCCTGGAATTTTTACCTATGAATCCTACTTATACTTCTAGAATCCAAGCAGAATAAATCTAAATTCTTGCACAGTAAAGGGCTTCAGATATAAGAATACAGATATCAGGTTTCCCTAAATCTTCTCTTTTACATGCTAAGCATCTACTCTCCCCACCCATACACACCAAAATATTAATATTACATCATCTATAGTATCTTCACTATGCCAGTCTCACTTGAGCTTGTCACAGTACATCTTAAAATGTAGCATCCAGAAAACTTCAAAATACTTCAAGGTTGGTCCAACTAGGGAAATAAACAATAGTGGTGTTAAACACAAATAGAAATGACAATAACTAAATCATATACAAGAGTCCAGACTAACTATACATTAACTGAAAAACCACATATTAATATTATCTACATTCACTTGCATTTTAATTTAATTTGTTAATTATTTCCCAATCATGTTTTAATTTGCATGCTTGACACCTCAGCCTTTCTGGAAAGAGCCATTCCAAATATTGTTAACTACTCCAACATCTATAAAAATTGGAGAGAAGGACTCATGGATTCATTGCTCACATGTAAAAAGAGCATCTTCTATTGAAACTGATTGACTCTATCCTATCACATGTTTTGAAGATAATAATCCATAGACAAATGGATACTGATTTTTTTGGAAACACACTGAATTTTTGAATCCTAATATTATTGTTTTTCTTTTGTTTTCATCAAAATATTTGATTTTTTCCCTTTTTTCATTTCTTGTACGTAAGGTACATACAATCAATACTTTTTTATTCCTCAGTAATAGAAGTTTAAAATATACATATACTTGCTATAATATTAATGTATACCCAAAAGCTTTAAACTGTGGGAACCTGCCATTTATTGAAAAAATGTTATGGGACTGTAATGTTTGTGTCTGATTCTAGGAAATGAGATAAAAAAGAAGCACAGACTTAATCTGAATAGTGTCAAAAAGAGCACACAGGTCAAAGGGAAAGAAACCAATCCAGGTAGGATTGATGAACTTCTAAGCCAATACAAAAGGACTTGAACCTAGGGTGAGACTTGAGGTTGCAATGCTTGACATATGGTAAGATGTAGGACTTCCTTGTATCCACACTCTTTGTTGTTTTTTGTCAATTCACCAGGCAAAACATTGGTTTTGCTTTCTCTCCTATTCCTTCTTCTCTCTAACTATTATAGTTTCCTCTTAGAAGGTGAAATTTTATATGCACCTGCAGTTAGAAGATTTTAGAGGTACAATATGATTAAGTTTAGTGATCAATTGGGGAGACTAGTCCCCCAATTATCATCAGTGGGGATTGTGAATTTTAGATTTTCTCTATTTTGGTTGATCTTCAAATATTAGCAACCAAGCAATGTATACACCCCCACTTAAGGATTAAGTGTGAGGAGGATGGCCTATGACTGACATGTGCTAGCAAGTGACAAATAAGAAGCAACTGACAGACCACCTGGGCTGTCCTAAGTCAAGCTTAAACTACCATTGGTACATGTGAGACAGGAAGTGATGTAAAGAATGGTCTATATATTTCATGTTACTTCCTCTCTCCTTTCGCTCTCATGGAGACATTGGTCTCTTTCAGTATTGGGAGTTCGTGGTGGCATTTTTAGCATGCTTGGAGAGTGGTTTAAGCTGATTCCTTTTTTTCCTTTACCTCCTAAAATACTATCCTCCTAGGAGGCCACTCATCTTGGAGGAGACCTCATGGCTAGAAGCCAAGCTAGATTGAAAAGTCCCCTTGGCATAGGCCTCTGAACTCCTATCTGGTGTGAATTTCAAAACTACTCCACCCTATTCAGACCATTCTTTAGAAGATCGGATTTAGCTATTTCCTGATCAATAACAATAGAGATACTTGGAATAACAGAATCAGGTCTTGGAAACTACATTCTCCACCCTACTCAGTGTAACAAGATTAGGAAGGGCTGCAGCAAACTCAAGATGTAATTATTTGAGAATATGGCCTTCAACAGATATGGGCAAAAAAAGGACAGACCTCTGAGAAGTCCTAGGTCAAGCTAGAGCCATCATTGGCACACGTGAGACACAGGAAGTGAGGTAGAGAACAGCCTCTGGAGTTCTAGGGACTTCTTGTCAGTTTGAGGCTGGTGCTTGAGGTTGGAGGAGCACCACAGACTGCTTTCCTTCAGATTGGTCACGTGAGTGATAAGGACTGATCCCTTTCCCTGCCTTGGCTATCCAAGACCTTAATGCCTGCTTCGGCTCAGCCTGAGCCAGAGTGGTTCTGAGTTAAACTTCTTTCCTTCTCTTTCTCTCTCTCTCTCTCTCTCTCTCTCTCTCTCTCTCTCTCTCTCTCTCTCTCTCTCTCTCTCTCTCTCTCTCTCTCTCTCTCTCTCTCTCTCTCTTCCTCTAATGCTTTCTTCCTCCTGTTGTAATTAAAACACCATAAAAATTTGGCAGCTGACTTGAGTCTTTCATTTAGGAATTACATAAGTGAATTCCTTGGCAAACTTAAATTTAATATATATCAGTCTTTTTAAAGTGATTTCAATATCACACTAGCTTGCCAGAGCAGTCCAATTCCTTTTCTCTCTGTCTTCTTCTGAATTTCTTCCTTCTGTTGTAATTAAACCACCATAAAAATCCCAAAATGACTTGAATATTTTATTGGGATTGAATTTTAATCCCTGGAGACCACTAGTATAATATATTCAGTCAGTAACCCCTAATTTTTACCTTAACAAGACTAATCCTTTGTTATTGTTGTTTTCAGAATATAATGTCTCAATGTATAATATCCTATTTGCTTCTTTAGCTGTCCTATATGTTTAATGAATTATCTTGAGCAAGAAGTCTACCAAACAGGAATAGACAAAGGATCTTTAATTTCACTCTCTTGGGAAACTGCTAGCATGGAAAATCCCTTTACTAATTCAGGTTGCAACCAACTAAATCTATGGTGTAGTGTAGAAGTCTTAGAAAATTGCCTGCAGTAGATAGAGATTAAATGACTTGCTCAAGATCATATAATTTGCAAATGTCCAAGGTAAAATCTGAACTCACATGTTCCTAAATGATAGTATTTTAATCTATTCATTGTACCACAATGCTTCTCTGTCTACCAGGATGAATATTTATTGAATTTCCACTGCTTTATCCTGTTTGCCTGGATTAGGAAGCAATCAATGGAAGGTATATTAGATTATAATCCTGCTTCAACTAGCTATCCATTATGTGACTAGTCATGTGATTTTGTTTCTTCAACTTTAGTATCCTCATTTTAAAAATAGCTGGTGTAACATCCTATGGCTGATCCATATCCAATCCATGAAAACCCCTTGATCTTTCTTACATTAACTATCCATCTACAGCTTCCCCATTCTGTAGTTGTATAATATATATATATGTATATATATATATATATATATATATATATATATCATTTTGTCATCTTTTCCCATTGAATTGGTTTTCCACATCTGGTTCTTGGAATACCAATCAAATCAATATTCATTTTTCTTCTAGAAATGGCATGACAACAGACAGCCTTATGCCAATATCCAATGGACAAGGTTCAATTTACCTTTCCTGTGACTCCCCAGGGAAATAAAAATAAAACAAAAGCAAAAAATTGTCTCTTTGTTGGCCATCATTCCAGTACATATGTTATCTTTTCATACTAAAATGTAATCTAGGTAAGGTAAGGGCTCTCTCATCTTTTTTTTTTTCACTACTCACCCCAGTGATGAGAGTCACATAGCAGAGTGCCTCATAATTATAGGTGTTAATAATTTTTTCATTCATTGGTTTTTCCATTCGTTAAATACAAGTTGTTTAAAGAGTTTTCTGCCACTTCATAGATCTCTTTAAGTAACTCTCATTTTTTTCCTTACTGGAATTATTTACATTCTCATTTTCAGAGTTTCAATTTTGGAAGTTTTCAATTACTCTTTAACTGAATTTATCTGCTATCATTTAGTTGATATCTCTGAATCCTATGATAACTCTTCTCTAAAACTATTCTGTGTGTCCTAGACTATTCCCATGTTTCAACTATTTTTCTACTATGAACTCTAAGATGTGGTGACCACTAACTTCTAAAGTTTATATCACTTCTACTTCAGGAGATAGTCTTTCCTTATAGATCTCAATCTTGTCTTTCACTGTTCCACTAACTTAAGAGTCATCAAAGTGTGATCTGGGGACCCCTCAAGATTCCTGAGGCTCTTTCAGAAGTCCTATGAAGTAAAAATTATTTCCACAATAATACTAAGACTTTTCAATTTCTAAAATGACAACTACTGATAGATATAATGTAAATAGAAATATTTCATTAGGTTCTTAATAACTTTTAAGAATGTAAAATAGTCCTAAGTCCCAAAACTATACTATTATCCTTAATGATATGGGTGTGGGGACATAGCTGTTTTATCAATATATTACCATAGCATTCCTTAGTTTCATAAGTATAATATATTTCTGGAATTCATCATTCACTTATTTCTTCGAACCAAGTAGTCCATAAAATACTCCTATGAAAATATCACCCATATTTCACCCTCCATTGACCTTCAAATAAATAAGGGAGATCTGGAAGATGATATCTGGCCATGTCTCCACTCTACCATGAGTTGCCATGTCACCTTGATCCTCTCTAGGTTTCTGCTTTCTCATCTTAAAAAAAAATAAAGTTGAACTAAGGCAAAGATTTTTTCAGCTTTTTTTTCTGTAATAGACTTGGTTGGCAACTGGTGAAAACTATAAATAGATCTTTTCATGAAAAAAATGCTTTTAAGTATCCAAAATATAATACAAAGATTCAAAATGAAACCAATGGTTAATTAAAATAAAAATGTATTTCTTTACATCTAAATTCATGAAGCTCCTAAAATAGAAAGTCTTTTTGTGGACTTGAACCAAAGGATCTCAAATGTCTCTGAACTAGATATTTCCTTCTTCCCTTTTCTTCAGGCCAGAGTACAATCTTTGAAATACATTCATTCTTAACCTCAAAATCTTGTTACAAAGCCCTGTCCTCATCCACTGCTTGTCTATGATAACTGTAAGTCCTGTGTTGCCTTTCCCAAGAACATAGGATTGGAAACCTAGTTATGATTGGAGAATAAAAGGTTTTGTATAATGAGGAATTATAATTCCTAAAACACTTTCTCTTCTCTCCTCTCAATTAATCTGCACAAAAGTCCTTTCAGGTAACCAAGGCAGTAATATTCATCTCAATTTTATAGATGAATAAAGAGAAACACAACAATAACTAACATTTACATAGTGCATTAAGATTTTCAAAGGATTACCCTCACAACAACCCTGAGAGGTAGATGTTATTATTATCTCCATTTTACAGTTGAGGTATTTGAGGTAAATAAAGGTTAAGAGATTTGCCCAAGTGCAAACTGGGCAAAAAAACCAGTTTTTGACTCAAGATGAGTTTTCTTGACTTCAGATATGATAGCCTATACACACTGTCTCACTGTTTTGTCTTCATTTTTCTGAAGAATAATAATGACACCTATGTCCCAGAGTAATTATGAGGATCAGTTGAAATAATATTTGTAAAATGCTTCCTATAATGTCTGGTACATATAGGGTGCTTTATAAATAGTTTATAAATGTCCTTCCTTCCATTCTTATGCATGGCTTTCTTGGGATTGCCACCACTATATTGAACATTTTTGAATATTTATGGCCAATCCACTAATATTATTTTTAGGGTTTTTTAATTTTTAATTTGTATTTGTTCTGGGTTATATTTATTATCACACAAACATTTCCTCATTAAATTTTTTGTAAGTAAATAAGCATAAAAAATCAAAACCCAAATCATATACCCAAATGAACTAAATAAATAAGTAATAAATCATATGTTTTCATCTGCATTTCTACTCCAACAGTTCATTCCTTGGAGGTGGATAGCATTCTTTTTTAGAAGTCCCTCAGAATTGTCCTGGATCATTGTATTGTTATTAGTAGCAAAATCTATCATATTTGATCGTTTCACAATATTTCAGTCACTGTGTTTAATGTTCTTCTTGTTCTGCTATTTCACTCTGCATTGGTTCATATAGGTCTTTCCAGTTCTTTCTGAAATCATCCTGTTCATCATTCTTTATAGCACAATAGTATTCCATCACCATCATATACCACAATTTATTCAGCCATTCCCCAATTGAGGGACAGCCCTTTGTTTCCAATTCTTTGCCACATCAAAAAGAGCAGCTATAAATATTTTAAAATCTTGCAATATTCTCTAACTCTTGTTTGGTCTTACTTTTCCAAAGATCTGAAAGGTAAATTATTCTACATTACCCTAACTAATTTATACTATCACTCTTTCTGTTTTAATCTAATACACATTTTGACCTTATCTTGATATAGGGTATAAAATACTTATCTAAATTTAATCTTTGCCATACTGTTTTGCAATTGTCCCAATAGATTTGTCAAATACTGAATTCTTATTCCAATATATGGGATCTTTGAATTTATCAAACACTAGGTTGCTGAGGTCATTTACCCTAAGCTATTTCATTGGTTCACCCATCTATTTAATAGCCAGTACCAGGCTGTTTTGATGATTATCTCTTTTTTTTTTTAATATATTTTATTTGATCATTTCCAAGCATTATTCGTTAAAGACATAGATCATTTTCTTTTCCTCCCCCCCACCCCCCATAGCCGACGCGTAAGTCCACTGGGCATTAGATGTTTTCTTGATTTGAACCCATTGCTTTGTTGATAGTATTTGCATTAGAGTGTTCATTTAAGGTCTATCCTCTGTCATGTCCCCTCAACCTCTGTATTCAGGCAGTTGCTTTTTCTCGGTGTTTCCACTCCCATAGTTTATCCTTTGCTTATGAATGGTGTTTTTTTTCTCCTGGATCCCTGAAAGTTGTTCAGGGACATTACACCGCCCCTAATGGAGAAGTCCATTACGTTCGATTATACCACAGTGTATTAGTCTCTGTGTACAATGTTCTCCTGGTTCTGCTCCTCTCGCTCTGCATCACTTCCTGGAGGTTGTTCCAGTCTCCATGGAACTTCTCCACTTTATTATTCCTTTTAGCACAATAGTATTCCATCACCAACATATACCACAGTTTGTTCAGCCATTCCCCAATTGATGGGCATCCCCTCGTTTTCCAGTTTTGGGCCACCACAAAGAGCGCAGCTATGAATATTTTTGTACAAGTCTTTGTGTCCATTATCTCTTTGGGGTACAGACCCAGCAGTGCTATGGCTGGGTCAAAGGGTAGATATTCTTTTGTCGCCCTTTGGGCATAGTTCCAAATTGCCCTCCAGAATGGTTGGATCAGTTCACAACTCCACCAGCAATGAATTAATGTCCCTACTTTGCCACATCCCCTCCAGCATTCATTACTTTCCTTTGCTGTTATGTTAGCCAATCTGCTAGGTGTGAGGTGATACCTCAGAGTTGTTTTGATTTGCATCTCTCTGATTATAAGAGATGTAGAACACTTCTTCATGTGCTTGTTAATAGTTTTGATTTCTTTATCTGAGAACTGCCTATCCATTTCCCTTGCCCATTTATCAATTGGAGAATGGCTTGATTTTTTGTACAATTGATTTAGCTCATTATAAATATGAGTAATTAAACCTTTGTCAGAGGTTTCTATGAAGATTTTTTCCCAATTTGTTGTTTCCCTTCTGATTTTAGTTATATTGGTTTTGTTTGTACAAAAGCTTTTTAGTTTGATGTAGTCAAAATTATTTATTTTACATTTTGTGATTCTTTCTATATCTTGCTTGGTTTTAAAGCCTTTCCCCTCCCAAAGGTCTGACATGTATACTATTCTGTGTTTACCCAATTTACTTATGGTTTCCTTCTTTATGTTTAAGTCACTCACCCATTTTGAATTTATCTTGGTGTAGGGTGTGAGGTGTTGATCTATTCCTAGTCTCTCCCACACTGTCTTCCAATTTTCCCAGCAGTTTTTATCGAATAGTGGATTTTTGTCCCAAAAGCTGGGATCTTTGGGTTTATCGTATACTGTCTTGCTGAGGTCGTTTTCCCCCAGTCTATTCCACTGATCTTCCTTTCTGTTTCTTAGCCAGTACCAAATTGTTTTGATGACTGCTGCTTTGTAATATAGTTTGAGGTCTGGGACTGCAAGGCCCCCATCATATGTGTTTTTTTTCATTATTTGCCTGGATATCCTTGATCTTTTGTTCTTCCAAATGAACTTTGTTATGGTTTTTTCTAAATCAGTGAAGAAGTATTTTGGTAGTTCAATGGGTATGGCACTAAATAGATAAATAAGTTTGGGTAGGATGGTCATTTTTATTATATTGGCTCGTCCTATCCATCAGCAGTTAATGTTTTTCCAATTGTTCAAGTCTAGTTTTAGTTGTGTGGCGAGTGTTTTGTAGTTGTGTTCATATAGTTCCTGTGTTTGTCTTGGGAGATAGATTCCTAGGTATTTTATTTTGTCTAAGGTTATTTTGAATGGGATTTCTCTTTCTAGTTCTTGCTGCTGAGCTGTGTTGGAGATATATAGAAAAGCTGATGATTTATGTGGGTTTATTTTGTATCCTGCAACTTTGCTAAAGTTGTTGATTATTTCAATTAGCTTTTTGGTTGAATCTCTAGGATTCTTTAAGTAGACCATCATGTCATCCGCAAAGAGTGATAACTTGGTCTCCTCCTTGCCTATTCTGATGCCTTCAATTTCTTTATCTTCTCTAATTGCTACTGCTAGTGTTTCTAGTACAATGTCAAATAGTAGAGGTGATAATGGGCATCCTTGTTTCACTCCTGATCTTATTGGGAATGCATCTAGTTTATCCCCATTGCAGATGATATTAGCTGTTGGTTTTAGATATATACTGTTTATTATTTTTAGGAATGACCCTTCTATTCCTATGCTTTCTAGTGTTTTTAATAGGAATGGGTGTTGTATTTTATCAAAGGCTTTTTCTGCATCTATTGAGATAATCATGTGGTTCTTGCTAGTTTGCTTGTTGATGTGGTCAATTATGTGGATGGTTTTCCTAATGTTGAACCAGCCCTGCATCCCTGGTATGAATCCTACTTGATCATGGTGAATGATCCTTCTGATCACTTGCTGGAGTCTTTTTGCTAGTATCCTATTTAAAATTTTTGCATCTATATTCATTAGGGAGATTGGTCTATAGTTTTCTTTCTCTGTTTTTGACCTGCCTGGTTTTGGAATCAGTACCATGTTTGTGTCGTAAAAGGAGTTTGGTAGAACTCCCTCTTTGCTTATTATGTCAAATAGTTTGTATAGTATTGGGGTTAACTGTTCTCTGAATGTTTGATAGAATTCACAGGTGAATCCATCAGGCCCTGGGGATTTTTTCTTAGGAAGTTCTTTGATGGCTTGATGGATTTCAATTTCTGATATGGGATTATTTAAGAATTCTATTTCCTCTTCTGTTAGTCTAGGCAGTTTGTATTTTTGTATATATTCATCCATTTCTCCTAAATTGGTGTATTTATTGCCATATAATTGGGCAAAGTAATTTCTAATGATTGCCTTAATTTCCTCCTCATTGGAGGTGCTGTCCCCCTTTTCATCTTTAATGCTGTGAATTTGCTTTTCTTCCTTCCTTTTTTTAATTAGATTGACCAGTACTTTGTCTATTTTGTTTGTTTTTTCAAAGTACCAGCTTCTTGTCTTATTTATTAAATCAATAGTTCTATCACTTTCGATTTATTAATTTCTCCCTTAATTTTTAGGATTTCTAATTTGGTTTTCTGCTGGGGGTTTTTAATTTGATCGCTTTCGAGTTTTTTCAATTGCATTTCCAATTGATTGATCTCTGCTCTCCCTTGTTTGTTAATATGAGCTTTCAGGGATATGAATTTGCCTCTGATTACCGCTTTGGCTGCATCCCAAAAGGTTTGAAAGGATGTTTCGCCATTGTCATTTTCCTTGATGAAATTATTAATTGTTTCTATGATTTCTTCTTTAGCTAAATGGTTTTGGAGTATCATATTGTTTAATTTCCAATTGGTTTTAGATTTGGTTTTCCATGTACCATTACTAATCATTATTTTTATTGCCTTGTGATCTGAGAAGGCTGCATTCATTATTTCTGCTTTTTTGCATTTGTGTGCTATGTTTCTGTGACCTAATGTATGGTCAATTTTTGTGAATGTGCCATGTGGTGCTGAGAAGAAGGTGTATTCCTTTTTATCCCTATTTATTTTTCTCCATATGTCTATTAATTCTAATTTTTCTAAGATTTCATTCACTTCTTTTACCTCTTTCTTATTTATTTTTTGATTTGATTTATCTAAATTTGATAATGGTTGGTTTAAGTCTCCCACTAGTATGGTTTTATTGTCTATTTCTTCCTTCAATTCTCCTAGTTTCTCCATTAGAAATTTGGGTGCTATATTATTTGGTGCATACATGTTGATTAATGATATTTCCTCATTGTCTAGAGTCCCTTTTAACAAAATATAATTACCTTCCCTATCCCTTTTGATCAGGTCTATTTTTGCATTGGCTTTATCAGATATCATGATTACCACTCCTGCCTTCTTTCTATCAGTTGAGGCCCAGAAGGTCTTACTCCATCCTTTAATTCTGACCTTATGGGTGTCAACCCGCCTCATGTGTGTTTCTTGAAGACAACATATGGTAGGGTTTTGGATTCTAATCCATTCAGCTATTCGTCTACGTTTTATGGGTGAGTTCATCCCATTCACGTTCAAAGTTATGATTGTCATTTGTGGACTCCCTGGCATTTTGATTGCCTTCCCTAATTCTAACCTTTTCTTCTTCGGCTCTACCTTTTAGTCCAGTGATTTACTTTGAATCAGTCCCCCTTGTCCCCTCCCTTGATGTTTCCCTTTTTAGTCCCTCCCTTTTTGTTCCCTCCCCCTCCCCCCTCTCTTTCCCTCCCTTTTTGTTCTCCCTCTCCCCCTCCCCCCCTTGGTTTTCCCTTCTCCTTACCCTTGTTGGGTAAGATAGAATTCAAGATCCCAATGGATCTGGATGTTTTTCCCTCTCAGAGTTGATTTCCCTGAGATTGAGGTTTAAGTAACCCCCCCTCTCTTCCTCTCCTTCTTATAGGAGTTTTCTTCCCCTCCCCTTCCCCTGTGAATCTTTGTGTGAGAACCATTATTCTATTTGGTCTTTCTTTACCCCCTATTTATACATTACATTTTCCCCACATATTAGTATACATAGGTTGATATAAATGTAGTCCTTATAGAAGAGAGTTTGAGTAAAAGAAGATAACATTTTTCCCCTTTCCTTAATATTTACCTTTTCAGGTATTCCTTGCTCTTTGATTTTCGGTATCAAACTTTCCACAGAGCTCTGGTCTTTTCTTTGCAAAAAGTTGGAAGTCTTCTATTTTGTTGAATGCCCATACTTTCCCTTGGAAGTATATAGTCAGTTTTGCTGGGTAGCTGATTCTTGGTTGGAGACCCAGCTCTCTTGCCTTTCTGAAGATCATGTTCCATGCCTTACGATCATTCAGCGTAGAACTTGCAAGGTCTTGTGTGACCCTGATTGGCATTCCTTTATATCTAAATTGTCTTTTTCTGGCTTCCTGTAGGATTTTTTCTTTTGTTTGATAGCTTTGGAATTTGGCAATTACATTCCTGGGAGTTGTCTTTTGGGGGTTTAGTGTAGAAGGTGTTCTGTGAGCTCTGTCAGTGGATGTATTGCCCCCTTGTTCTAGAATCTCTGGGCAATTTTCTTTGATTATATCTTGTATCACCATGTCCAGTTTGGTGCTTATTTCTGGCTTTTCTGGGAGTCCAATTATTCTTAAATTTTCTCTTCTCCCCCTGTTTTCCAGATCTATCACCTTGTCGGTGAGATATTTTATGTTCTCTTCTAATTTCTTGGTGTTTTGGCTTTGCTTTATTAGTTCTTGCTTTAAAGCCTGGTTTTCTTTTACAGTTTGGTCAAACTGGTTTTGTAGATGCGTGAATTTCTTTTGCATCATTTCCCACTTTTCCTCCCAGAGGGCTTCCATCTTTTTGGTCCTTTCTGATTCAAATTCTTCATGGGTTTGTGGAGAGTTTCTATTTCCTTTGGAGGATTTTGGAGAATTTTCTTGTATATCTTCTTCTATCTGCTCTGTATTTTGTATTTTGGCTCCATAGAATGTGTCCAGAGTCGCCCCTTTCTTCTTATTTTTCTTGGTATTTTGGGGCTTCTGTGCTTCTGTGGAGTTTGTCATCTCTGAACGTGGAGGATTGGCTTTTCTTGTCTTTGTCTGGTGATCAGAGGCTTTAGTCCTGGGCAGATGTTGGTTCTATGAGCGTTCCCTGGGTTAAACTGAATATGCCTCACTGGAACTGGAATGGAAGAGTCGGACCATGAGGCCACACTCTCCCCCTGGCTCGATTTCCGGAAGTTGCCTTCAGAATCCCTGGCCGTGAGGCTGTTTCGTCGGCCTGCGGGGGGATGGGCTGCCGCTTCCCCAAGCTCCGAGAGCACAGACTTTCACTGAGACTTGGATAGCAGGATCCAGCCCGTGAGGCTGTCTTGCCCGCCCTGAGGGTTGCTGTTGTTTTGACCAGCCCTCTGCAGCGGAGGCCCCAGGCAGTAACTTTCACCCGGACTGGGACTTGGGTAGAAGACCCTGAGGGTTGTTGTTCCTCAGACCCTGCTCTCTGAGCCCGGCGCGGCTGCCGCTTCCGGGAGCCTTGGACTCTGCGCTCCTACCCCTGAGGTCCGAGGGATCTCGGGTTCTGGCTTTTAAGGGGAGCCGTACCTTTTGAACCGGGTCCAGGTCCAGGAGGGGGGTTCCCAGGGTCTGTGCTGTTGATCGTTTTGAATTTCGGCACCTTAGGAGCTTCTAGTTTGAGATCGGTCAGGAAGGGTTTTCCGGAGATCTGAACTTCAGCTTTCTCTAAGCCGCCATCTTAACCGGAAGTCTGATGATTATCTCTTTGTGGTAGTTTAAGATCTGGTATTGTTAGACCACATTCTTTCATATTTTTTCTTAGTTCCCTTGATATTCTTGACTATTGTTTGTCCAGATGAATTTCGTTGTTATTTTTTCTAGTTCTATAAAATAGTGGGTTTTTTTTAAGTTTGATAGGTATGACACAGAAAAATTAAATTAATTTAGGTAGGATTGTCATTTTTAATATATTAGCTCAGCCTACCCATGAGCAGTTCATGTTTTTCTAATAGTTTAAATATAATTTTATTTGCGTGAAAAGTGTTTTGTTTTTTGTGCTTGTATAATTCCTAGATTTGGCTTGGCAAATACATTCCCAAATACTTTATGTTGTCTAGAGTGATTTTAAATGGAATTTTTCTTTCTAACTCTTACTTCTGAGTTTTGTTGGAAATATATAGAAATGCTGATGATTTATGGGGTTTTATTTTGTATCCTGAAACTTTGCTAAAGTTATTAATTATTTAAACTAGTTTTTAGTTAATTTTCTAGGATTCTCAAAGTACATCATAATTTCATCAGCAAAGAGTAATAGTTTAGTTTCTTTATTGCATACTTTAATTCCTTCAATGTCTTTCTCTGCTTTAGTTGCTAAATCTAGTATTTCTAGTACAATATTAAATAGTAGAGGTGATAATGGGAATCCTTGTTTCACTCTACATCTTATTGGTAAGGCATCTAACTTACACCCTTTGCATATGATACTTGCTGATGGTTTTTTTTTAATTTTAAAATATTTTATTTGATCATTTCCAAGTATTATTCATTAAAGACAAAGATCATTTTCTTTTCCTCCCCCCACCCCCGTAGTCGAAGTGTGATTCCACTGAGTATTACATGTGTTCTTGATTCGAACCCATTGCTATGTTGATAATATTTGCATTAGGGTTTCCTTTAGAGTCTCTCCTATGTCATGTCCCCTCAACCTCTGTAGTCAGGCAGTTGCTTTTCCTAGGTGTTTCTACTCCCACAGTTTATCTTCTGCTTATGAATGGTGTTTTTTCTGCTGGATCCCTGCAGATTGTTCAGGGACATTACACCGCCACTAATGGAGAAGTCCATTACATTCGATTATACCACAGTGTATCAGTTTCTGTGTACAATGTTCTCCTGGTTCTGCTCCTCTCGCTCTGCATCACTTCCTGGAGGTCGTGAAATTCCATGGAATTCCTCCAATTTATGATTCCTTTTAGCACAATAGTATTCCATCACCAACATATACCACAATTTGCTCAGCCATTCCCCAATTGATGGACATCCCCTCGTTTTCCAGTTTTTGGCCACCACAAAGAGCTCAGCTATGAATATTTTTGTACAAGTCTTTTTGTCCATTATCTCTTTGGGGGTACAGACACAGCAGTATAATGGCTGGATCAAAGGGTAGATATTCTTTTGTCGCCCTTTGGGCATAGTTCCAAATTGCCCTCCAGAATGGTTGGATCAGTTCATAACTCCACCTGCAATGAATTAATGTCCCTAATTTGCCACATCCCCTCCAGCATTCATTACTTTCCTTTGCCAATGTTAGCCAATCTGCTTGGTGTGAGGTGATACCTCAGAGTTGTTTTGATTTGCATCTCTCTGATTATAAGAGATTTAGAACACTTTTTTTGTGCTTATTAATAGTTTTGATTTCTTTATCTGAGACCTGCCTATCCATGTCCCATGTCCATTTATCAATTGGAGAATGGCTTGATTTTTTGTACAATTGATTTAGCTCTTAATAAATTTGAGTAATTAAACCTTTGTCAGAGGTTTCTATGAATATTTTTCCCAATTTGTTGTTTTCCTTCTGATTTTAATTACATTGGTTTTATTTTACAAAAGCTTTTTAATTTGATGTAGTCAAAATTACTTATATTACATTTTGTGATTCTTTCTTTCTTGCTTGGTTTTAAAGTCTTTGCCCTCCCAAAGGTCTGACCTGTATACTATTCTGTGTTCACCTAGTTTACTTATAGTTTTCTTCTTTTTGTTCAAGTACTTCACCCATACTGAGTTTATCTTGGTGTAGGGTGTGAGGTGTTGATCCAAACCTAATCTCTCCCACACTGTCTATCAGTTTTCCCAGCAGTTTTTATCGAATAGTGGATTTTTGTCCCAAAAGCTGGGATCTTTGGGTTTATCATATACTGTCTTGCTGAGGTCGCTTTCCCCAAGTCTATTCCACTGATCTTCCTTTCTGTCTCTTAGCCAGTACCAAATGGTTTTGATGACTGCTGCTTTGTAATATAGTTTAAGGTCTAGGACTACAAGGCCCCCATCATATGTGTTTTTTTTCATTATTTCCTGGATATCGTTGATCTTTTCTTATTCCAGATGAATTTTGTTATGGTTTTTCTAAATCAGTAAAGAAATATTTTGGGAGTTCAATGTGTATGGCACTAAATAGATAAATAAGTTTGGGTAGGATGGTCATTTTTATTATATTGGCTGATCCTATCCATGAGCAGTTAATGTTCTTCCAATTGCTCAAGTCTAGTTTTAGTTGTGTAGAGAGTGTTATGTAGTTGTGTTCATATAATTCCTGTGTTTGTCTCGGGAGATAGATACCTAGGTATTTTATTTTGACTAAGGTGATTTTGAATGGGATTTCTCTTTCTAGTTTTTGCTGCTGAGCTGTGTTGGAAATATATAAAAAAGCTGATGACTTATGTGGGTTTATTTTGTATCCTGCAACTTTGCTAAAGTTGTTGACTATTTCAATTAGCTTTTTGGTTGAATCTCTAGGATTCTTTAAGTAGACCATCATGTCATCTGCAAAGAGTGATAACTTGGTCTCTTCCTTACATATTTTGATGTCTTCAATTTCTTTTTCTTTTCTAATTGCTACTGCTAGTGTTTCTAGTACAATGTCAAATAGTAGAGGTGATAATGGGCATCCTTGTTTCACTCCTGATCTTATTGGGAATGCATCTAGTTTATCCCCATTGCAGATGATATTAGCTGATAGTTTTAGATATATACTGTTTATTATTTTTAGGAACAACCCTTCTATTCCTATGCTTTCTAGTGTTTTTAATAGGAATGGGTGTTGTATGTTATCAAAGGCTTTTTCTGCGTCTATTGACATAATCATGTGGTTCTTGTTGGTTTGCTTGTTGATGTGGTCAATTATGTGGATAGTTTTCCTAATATTGAATCAGCCCTGCATCCCTGGTATAAATCCTACTTGATCATGGTGGATGAGCCTTCTGATCACTTGCTGGAGTCTTTTTGCTAGTATCCTATTTAAGATTTTTGCATGTTTATTCATTAGGGCAATTGGTCTATAGTTTTCTTTCTCTGTTTTTGACCTGCCCGGTTTTGGAATTAGTACCATGTTTGTGTCATAAAAGGAGTTTGGTAGAACTTCCTCTTTGCTTATTATGTCAAATAGTTTGTATAGTATTGGGATTAACTGTTCTCTGAATGTTTGATAGAATTCACTGGTGAATCCATCAGACCCTGGGGATTTTTTCTTAGGAAGTTCTTTGATGGCTTCTTGGATTTCATTTTCTGATATGGGATTATTTAAGAAAACTATTTCTACTTCTGTTAGTCTAGGCAATTTATATTTTTGTAAATATTCATCCATATCACCTAGGTTGGTATATTTATTGCCATATAATTGGGCAAAGTAATTTTTAATGATTGGCTTAATTTCCTCTTCAATGGAGGTGATGTCCCCCTTTTCATCTTTGATGCTGTTAATTTGCTTTTCTTCTTTCCTTTTTTTAATTATATTGACCAGTACTTTGTCTATTTTCTTTGTTTTTTCAAAGTACCAGCTTCTTGTCTTATTTATTAAATCAATAGTTCTATCACTTTCAATTTTATTAATTTCTCCCTTAATTTTTAGGACATTTAGTTTGGTTTTCTGCTGGGAGTTTTTAATTTGATTGTTTTCAATGTTTTTTATTTGCATTTCCAATTGATTGATCTCTGCTCTCCCTAGTTTGTTGATATATGCACTCAGGGATATGAATTTACCTCTGATTACCTCTTTGGCTGCATCCCAAAAGGTTTGAAAGGATGTCTCCCCATTGTCATTTTCCTCAATGAAATTGTTAATTGTTTCTATGATTTCTTCTCTAACTAAATGATTTTGGAGTATCATATTGTTTAATTTCCAATTAGTTTTTGATTTGGTTTTCCATGTACCATTACTGAACATTATTTTTATTGCCTTGTGATCTGAAAAAGCTGCATTTATTATTCCTGCTTTTCTGCATTTGTGTGCCATATTTCTGCGACTTAAAGTATGGTCAATCTTTGTGAATGTGCCATGTGGTACTGAGAAGAAGGTGTATTCCTTTTTATCCCTATTTGTTTTTCTCCATATGTCTATTAATTCTAATTTTTCTAAGATTTCATTCACTTCTTTTACCTCTTTCTCATTTATTTTTTCATTTGATTTATCTAAATTTGATAATGGTTGGTTTAAGTTTCCCACTAATATGGTTTTACTATCTATTTCTTCCTTCAATTCTCCTAGTTTCTCCATTAGAAATTTGGGTGCTATATTATTTGGTGCATACATGTTGATTAGTCATATTTCATCATTATCTAAATTCCCTTTTAACAAAATACAATTACCTTCCCGATCCCTTTTGATCAGGTATATTTTTGCTTTGGCTTTATCAGATATCATGATTACCACTCCTGCATTCATTCTGTCAGTTGAGGTCCAGAAGGTCTTACTCCATCCATTAATTCTGACCTTGTGGGTATCAACCTGCCTCATGTGTGTTTCTTGAAGACAACATATGGTAGGGTTTTGGATTCTAATCCTTTCTGCTATTCGTCTATGTTTTATTGGTGAATTCATCCCATTCACTTTCAAAGTTATGACTGTCATTTGTGTATTCCCTAGCATTATGATATCCTTCCCTAATTCTAAACTTTTCTTCTTCAGCTCTACCTTTTAGTCCAGTGATTTACTTTAAATCAGTCCTCCTTGTCCCCTCCCTTGATATGTTTCCTTTTTTAGTCCCTCCCTTTTTGTTCCCTCCCCCTTCCCCCTCTCTTACCCTCCCCTTTTGTTTTCCCTCCCCCCTTCCCCCCTTGGTTTTCCCTTCTCCCTACCCTTGTTGGGTAAGATAGAATTCAAGATCCCAATGGATTTGGGTGTTTTTCCCTCTCAGATTTGATTTCCCTGAGATTAAGGTTTAAGTAAAAATTCTCTTCCTCTCTTTCTTATAGGAGTTTCCTTCCCCTCCCCTTCCCATGTCAATCTTTGTGTGAGAAAGATTATTCTATTTGGTCTTTCTTTTCCCCCTATTTACACATTACATTTTCCCCACATGTTAGTATACATAGATTGATATAAATGTAGTCCTTATAGAAGAGAGTTTGAGTAAAAAAAGAAGATAACATTTTTCTCCTTTTCCCTTTCCTTCATATTTACCTTTTCAGGTATTCCATGCTCATTGTTTTTCAGTGTCGAACTTTCCACAGAGCTATGGTCTTTTCTTTGCAACAACTTGGAAATTTTCTATTTTGTTGAATGCCCATACTTTCCCTTGGAAATATATAGTCAGTTTTGCTGGATAGCTGATTCTTGGTTGATAACCCAGCTCTCTTGCCTTTCTGAAGATCATGTTCCATGCCTTACAATCATTCAGAGTAGAAATTGCAAGTTCTTGTGTGACCCTGATTGGCATTCCTTTATATCTAAATTATCTTTTTCTGGCTTCTTGTAGGATTTTTTCTTTTGTTTGAGAGCTTTGGGATTTGGCAATTACATTCCTGGGAGTTGTCTTTTGGGGGTTTAGTGTAGAGGGTGTTCTGTGAGCTCTGTCAGTGGCTGTATTGCCCTTTTGTTCTAGAATCTCTGGGCAATTTTCTTTGATTTTATCTTGTATTACGATATCTAGTTTGCTGTTTATTTCTGGATTTTCTGGAAGTCCAATTATTCTTAAATTATCTTTTCTCCCTCTATTTTCCAAATCTGTCACCTTGTCAGTGAGATATTTTATGTTCTCTTCTAATTTCTTGGTCTTTTGGCTTTGCTTTATTAGTTCTTGCTTTAAAGCCTGGTTTTCCTTTTCAGTTTGGTCAAACTGGTTTTGTAGATATGTGAATTTCTTTTGCATTTTTTCCCATTATTCCTCCAGAATGCTTCCATCTTTTTGATCATTTCTGATTCATATTCTTCATGGGTTTGTGGAGAGTTTCCATTTCCTTTGGAAGGTTTCGGTGCATTTGCTTGTGTTTCCTCTTCTATCTCCTCTGTGTTTTGTATTTCTGTTCCATAAAATGTGTCCAAAGTCGCCCCCTTCTTGTTTTTTTTTTTTTTTGAATTTTGGGTTTTTTGTGATTCTGTGGTGTTTGCCATCTCTATCTGAATGGGGAGGATTAACTTTTCTTATCTCTGTCTGGTGTTCAGAGGTTTTAGCCCTAGGCAGATTGTCCATTCTATGGCTTGGCCCTTGTTTTTGTGCCTCAGCCAGCACTCTGAGGGGGGAGGGGCCACGGCTTCCTGGAGCTCTGAGAGCTGGTGATAGGATTAACCTCAGACTGAGTATGCCCTCTGGCAAGGACCTTCAGTGAGACTCAGATTGAAGGATCTGGTCAGGGTCTACAGGCTCCTCCTGTCTCTCTCTGTTTCCCTGCAGTCTGGTTGCCCCCTCGACTGGGTCATGTTGTTTTCAGGATTCAGCCTTCAGCTCCAAGGCCCTTTTGTGAGCCCTGAGGGTTACTGTTGTTTCAGACAACCCTGCACTCTGAGGGGGGAGGTGCTGTGGCTTGCTGGAGCTCTGAGGGCTGGTGATAGGATTAACCTCAGACTGAGTATGCCCTCAGGCAGCGACCTTCAGTGAGACCCAGATGGAAGGTTCTGGTCAGGGGGCTACAGGCTCCCCCTTCTCTCTCTGCCTCCCTGCTGTCTTGGTGCCCCCTCGACTGGCTCAGGTCGTTTTCAGGGGGAGGCCCTCAGAACAGCCGGCTCCCGAGACCCCCCTGCCTGCCCTGAGGTTCCTGCTGCTGCCTTGGACTCAGCACTCTGGGTTGGGGGGGATGGGTCCTGGTACCTTCCCTTTGCCTTCCCCTTAGATCTGAGTGATCTCGGGCTCCAACTCTTGGTGGGGTCGTACCTTTTGATCCAGGTCCAGGAGTAGTGTTTCCGGGGTCTATTCTGCTGTTTATTTTGAATTTCGATGCCCTAGGAGCATTCCGTTTGAGATCGGTAAGGAAGGGTTTCTGGAGCTCCGAACTTTAGCTTTCTCTAAGCTTCCATCTTGACCAGAAGTCCTTGCTGATGGTTTTAAATAAATATCCTTTATTATTTTAAGGAAAGGGCCTGTAATTCCTATGCTTTTCAGTGTTTTAAATAGGAATGGGTGTTGCACTTTTCAAGGGCTTTTTTCATGCATCTATCAAGAAAATCATGTGATTTCTTTTAGTTTGATTATTGATAAGGTTAATCATGGTGATGCTTACTCTAATATTAAATAAACCTTCCATTCCTCATATAAATCCTACCTTTTTGTAGTGCATAAACCTTATAATATATTGTGTAGTCTCTTTGGTAGTATTTTATTTAAGATTTTTTGCATCAATATTCATTAAGGAGATTGGTCTTTAATTTTCTTTCTCTTCAGTCTTCTTGGCTTAGGTATCAGCACTATATTTGGCTCATAAAAATTTGATAGGACTCCTTATTTCCTTGGTTTTCCAAATAGTTTATGTAGTATTGAGATTAAATGTTCTTTAATTGTTTGATAGAATTCAATTGTGGATCCATCTGGCCTTGAGGATTTATTCTTCAGGAGTTCATTGATGGCTAGTTCAATTTCTTTTCCTGAGTTGGTTTTATTTAAGTATTCTATTTCCTCTTTTATTAATCTAGGCAATTTATATTTGTGTAAACATGCATCTACTTCACCTAGAGTATCAGATTTATTGTCATATAATTAGATGAAATAACTCCTAATAAATGTTTTAATTTCTTCTTCATTATAAGTGAAATCACTCTTTTTATTTTTGATACTGGTAATCTGATTTTCCTCTTTCTTTTATTTAATAAAATAGCTAATACTCTATCTATAGCTCCTAGTCTTATTTATTAGTTCAATAATTCTTTACTTTAAATTTCATTAATTCTTCTTTTGATTTTTAGGACTAGGGATTTTTAATTAGTTCATTTTCTTTTTTTCTTTTTAATTGCATGCCCAATTCATTAATCTGTTTTTTCTCCATTTCTTTGATATAAACATTCAGGGATATAAATTATCCCCTAAGAATTGATTTGGCTGTATGATATAAATTTTGATATGTGGTCTCTTCATTTTCATTCTCTTCAATGAAATCATTATTTCTATGATTTGTTCTTTGACCCACCCAATTTGAAGAATTAGATTATTTAGTTTCTAATTAATTTTTAATTTCTCTTTCCATGAACCCTTATTGATTATATACATATATATATATATATATTGCATTATGATCTGAAAAATGCATTTATTATTTCTGTTTTTCTGCATTTGGTTGTTAAGTTTTTATGTCCTAGTACATGATCAATCTTTCTATATGTACCATGTGCTACTTAAAAGAGGATATATTCCTTTTTATCTCTATTGCATTTTCTCTGGATATCTACTAAATCTAACTTTTCAAAAATGTCATTCATTTCCCTTACATATCTCCTATTTATTTTTATAGTTAATTTTATCTAGCTCTGACAGGGGAAGCTTCAGGTCCCACAGTAGTATAGTTTTGCCATTTCATCTTCAAACACCTTTAGTTTCTTTTTTAAAATCTGGATGCTCACCTGAGGTAGATAGATACTCACAAGGTCAGAATTAAAGGTTGGAGTAAGGCCTATTGTGCCTCAACTGACAAAAAGAAGGCAGGAGTTGCAATCATGATTTCTGACAAAGTCAAAGTAAAAATACACCTGTTTAAAAGGGATAGGAAAGGTAAACACATCCCAATAAAAGGGAGTATAGATAATGAGAAAATATCACTAATCAATATGTATGTACCAAATGGTATATCACCCACATTTCTAATGGAGAAACTATTAGAATTGAAGTAGGAAATAGATAGTAAAACAATACTAGTGGGAGACCTAAACCTACCACTATCAAAGTTAGATAAATCAAATAAAAAATAAATAAGAGATAAAAGAGGTGAATGAAATCATAGAAAATTTAGAGTCAATAGATATACAAAGAAAAATAAATAGGGACAAAAAGGAATATACCATCTTTTCATCAGCACATGGTACATTCACAAAGATTGACAATATACAAAGTCATAAAAATGTGGTATACAAATGCAGAAAAGCAGAAATAATAAATGCAAACTTTTCAGATCATAAGGCAATAAAAATAGTGATCAATAAGGGTACATGGAGAGCCAAATCAAAAATTAATTGGAAATTAAATAATATGATTCTCCAAAATTGGATAATTAGAGAATAAATCATAGAAACAATTAATAACGTAATTGAAGAAAATGACAATGATGACACATCCTTACAAACTCTATGGGATGAAGCAAAAGCAGTACTAATGGGAAAATTTATATCTTTGAGTTCATATATTAACATATTAGGGAGGGCAGAGGTCAATGAATTGTTCATGAAAATCAAAAACCTTGAAAGTAAACAAATTAAAACCCCTCAGAAGAAAACTAAATTAGAGATCCTAAAAATTAAGGGAGAAATAATAAAATTGAAAGTTATAGGGGGCAACTGGGTATCTCAGTGGATTAAGAGCCAGGCCTAGAGATGGGAGGTTCTAGGTTCAAATCTGGCCTCAGACACTTCCCTGCTGTGTAACCCTGGGCATGTCACTTGACCCCCATTGCCTAGCCCTTACCACTCTTCTGCCTTGAAGTCAATACATAGTATTGACTCCAAGATGGAAGGTAAGTATTAAAAAAAATGAAATTTATAGAACTATTGAACTAATAAATAATATTAGAAGCTGGTATTTTGAAAAAACAAACAAAATAGACAATGTACTGGCCAATCTAATAAAAGGAGGAAAGAAGAAAACCAAATTAACAGTATCATGGATGGAAAGGGAGAACTCACCTCCAATGATAAGGAAATTAAGGCAATAATTAAAAACTATTTTGCCCAATTATATGGCAACAAATATGGTAATCTAGGTGATATGGATGAATATTTATAAAAACATAAATTACTTAGATTAACAGAAGAAGAAATAGAATCCTTAAATAATCTCATATCAGAAAAAGAAATCAAACAGACCATTAAAGACCTCCCTAAGAAAAAAACCCAGGGCCAGATAGATTCACACGTGAATTCTATCAAACATTCAAAGAACAGCTAATCCCAATACTATAAAAAACTTTTTGACATAATAAGCAAAGAGGGACTTCTACCAAATTCCTTTTATGATACAAATATGGTACTGATTCCAAAGCCATACAGGTCAAAAACAGAGAAAGAAAACTACAGACCAATCTCCTTAATGAACATAGATGCAAAAATCTTAAACAGGATACTAGCAAAAAGACTCTAGCAAGTCATCATGCAGGTTATTCACTATAATTAGGTGGAATTTATACCAGGAATGCAAGGATGGTACAATATCAGGAAAACCTTCCACATAATTGACCATATCAACAAGAAAACCAACAAAAATCTCATGATTATCTCAATAGATGCAGAAAAAGACCTTGACAAAATACATTCATTCCTATTGAAAACACTAAAAAATATAGGAATAGAAGGATCTTTCCTAAAAGTAAAAAACAGTATCTATCTAAAACCATCATCCAACATCATCTGCAATAGGGATAAACTAGATGCAGTCCCAATAAGATCAGGAGTGAAACAGGGATGCCCATTATCACCTCTATTACTTAACATTGTACTAGAAACACTAGCTGTAGCAATTCAAGAAGAAAAGAAATAGAAGGTATTAAAATTGGTAATGAAGAGACCAAGCTATCACTTTTTGCAGATGACATGATGGTCTACTTAAAGAATCCTAGAGATTCAACCAAAAAGGTAATTTAAATAATCAACAACTTTAGCAAAGTTGCAGGATACAAAATAAACCCACATAAGTCATCAGCATTTCTATATATTTCTAACATATCTCAGCAGCAGGAATTAGAAAGAGAAATTCCATTTAAAATCACCTTAGACAATATAAAATACTTAGGAATCTATCTACCGAGAAAAACACAGGAACTATGAACACGACTACAAAACCCTTTCCACACAACTAAAACTGAGCAATTGGAAAAAACATTAACTACTCATGGGTAGGATGAGCTAACATAATAAAAATGACCATCCTACCCAATTTAATTTACTTATTTAGTGCCATACCCATTGAACTTCCAAAAAGCTTTTTTACTGAATTAGAAGAAACCATTACATATTTCATTTGGAATAACAAAAGGTCAAGGATATCCAGGGAAATAATGAAAAAAAATAAAAAGGAAGGTGGCCTTGCAGTACCAGATCTCTGTGACTGAGGAAATGTGGATTCAAGACTGAATTGCCAAACTGTAAAGATAATTTTAGTGTCTTTATTTATATCAAAAATAAAGTGGTCACCATGGGAAAAATCCCCAAATATGAAATACCCAAGTCAGCTGGGGTTTATGGAGATTTTAATTAATACAAACAAAGGAATTTTAGGAAAGAGAGAGAGACAGAGTAAGAGGAAATAGTAGGAAAAGGGCTTGGACCTAGACCAATTCTCCTTAAGAGAGAAAACTAAGTCAGTCTTTAATCACTCACCACAAGATCCTTCCAAGCAAAATTCTAGTGTTCAGAGAGACCCTCCAGTTCAGCTCAGGAAGCTGAACTAAGTTCAGCCACCAAGAGAGAGAACAGCCTCCAATTCAGTTCCAAAGCTGAATTAACTCAGAGGTCTAATCCCCTTCCTTTTAAAGAAAATTTTCTCCTATGTAACCTCCCCTAAATTTCGACGTCTACCAATGACAGTAGACATTTTCCAAAGGACTGACCATTATTAATTCACACCTTAATAGTCTAAAACTTTTGAGTAATTCACACCTGAGTAAACTAATATTGTCCTTTGCAAGTTGCCTGATTAATTTGATCTTCATAGATATTTAGTACCCCTTTATATTAGATCTAAAAATAGACCTATATTAAAGGTTCTTGCTTCACTTTAAGTATGGGTTGGGGACTTTTCATTGTTAAATCAGGAGTTTACAACTTTATCTTCCCCTAAATTATGCCTAAGTATGGGTGGAGTAATGTTAGAGTTCCCACATTCCTGACTAAGTCCCTTCATTGAAAAATAAGGGGATAGCAGCCTTAACCAAAAATGTTCTAAGGTAGATTCTGAAAATTTTTAAGATGCACAAGTCTGAGAAATTTTAAGATTCACATCTCAAACTATATTTTAAAGCAGTGATCACCAATACAATTTGGTATTGGCTAAGAGAAAGAAAGGAGGATCAGTGGAATAGACCTGGTATAAGTGACCTCACCAAGACAGTCTATGAGAAGCCGAAAGATCCCAGCTGTTGGTACAAAAATTCACTATTTGATAAAAACTGCTGGGAAAATTAGAAGACAGTGTAGGAGAGATTAGGTTTGGATCAACACCTCATAACTTATACCAAGATAAACTCAGAATGGGTGAATGACTTGAACATAAAGAAGTAAACTATAAGTAAATTATGTGAACACAGAATAGTATACATATAAGACCTTTGGGAAGTGAAAGATTTTAAAACCAAGCAAGACTTAGAAAGAGTCACAAAATGTAAAATATATGATTTTACTACATAAAATTAAGTAGTTTTTTGTATAAGTAAAACCAATATAACCAAAATTAGAAGGGAAACAACAAATACAGAAACAATCTTCATAACAAAAACCACTTACAAAGGTCTAATTACTCAAATTTATAAAGAGCTTCCAATTGTAAAAAGAAAAATCAAGCCATTCTCCAATTGAAAAATGGGCAAGGGACATGAATAAGCAATTCTCAGTCAAAGAAATCAAAACCATTAGTAAGCACATGAAAAAGTGTTCTACATCTCTTATAATCAGAGAGATGCAAACCAAAACAACTCTGAGGTATCACCTCACACCTAGCAGATTGACTAACATGACAGCAATGGAAAGTAATGAATGCTGGATGGGATGTGGCAAAGTTGGTGCACTAATGCACTGCTGGTGGAGTTGTGAATTGATCCAACCATTCTGGAGGGCAATTTGGAACTATGCCCAAAGGGTGACAAAAGAATATCTACCCTTTGATCCAGCCATTATACTGCTGTGTCTGTACCCCAAAGAGATAATAAGGAAAAAGACTTGTACAAGAATATTCATAGCTGTTCTCTTTGTGGTGGCCAAAAATTGGAAAATGAGAGGATGCCCTTCAATTGGGGAATGGCTGAACAGATTGTGGTATCTGTTGGTGATGGAATACTATTGTGCTCAAAGGAACAATAAAGTGGAGGAATTCCATGGGAACTTCCAGGAAGTGATGCAGAGTGAAAGGAGCAGAACCAGGAGAACATCGTACAAAGAGACTGATACACTGTGGTACAATCGAACATAATGGACTTCTCCATTAGTGGCAATACAATATCCCTGAATGAACTGGAGGGATCTATGAGATAAAACACTATACATGTGCAGAGGAAAACCTGTGGGAGTAAAAACACTGAAGAAAAGCAACTGCTTGACTACAGGGGTCTAAAGGATGTAGACTCTAAATGAACATCCTACTACAAATACCAACAACATGGAAATGGGTTTGGATCAAGGACACATGTAATACCCAGTAGAATTGCGTGTCAGCTATGGGAGGGGAGGGATAAATAGAAAATGATTTTTGTATTCAAGGAATAATGTTTGAAATTGACCAAATAAAAAATAATGTTTTTTTTTAAATAAATAAATAAATAAAAATATGGATGCTATACCATTTGGTGCATATATGTTGAGTGATGATATTTCTTCATTGTCTACTCTTAAGCCTTTTATCAAGGTTCAGTTACCTTCCTCATCTCTTTTGATCAAATCTACCCTTGCTTTAACTTTGTCTGATAGCATGAATTCTACTCCTGCCTTCTTTGTCTTGACTGAAACCTGACTTTTTGGCACTTAAAACCCTTCACAAACTCTATCTTGTCTTTGTTTCCAGTTTTTTTTTTTTACCTCAAATCCCCTTCTACCCACTTTGATCCAGCATCATTTGCTTCCTTGCTCTTCCTCCACACAACAGTCCTGACTCACTGGCTATCCAGCATGACTGAAATATTCTCTCTCCTCACTTGTAGCTATTAGCTTCCCTAGCTTTATTTGAGAAGCAGCTCAAATTTCATCCTCGGTAGGAGGCCTCTCCTGGTTGTCCCATTTTAGTGTCTTCCCCATGAAATTGCCTCCCTCCTATTTGGCATCTATTTTGTTCATAGTTATCTGCATTTTGTCTCACTTATGAGGGAGTGAGAAACTTGAGAAAAAGTACTGTTTTCTAAGTTTCTTTTTATTCCTAGTATTTAACACAGTCTTTGACACATAGCAAACACAGTAAATACTTATTGACTGAACTTAATCAACAAAGTTATGAATATAGCAAACTTGAGTACTATGATTATAACTCTAGTTTTATTTCCATCATGCCATACTGTCTCTGTCATGCATTATCTTAATTTTGTATTTTTCAGAATATAACACAAGGTTCCATATATAAAATATACTTGGTAAATCCAAGCCAGCCATCACATACATACCACACACCCAAACCCCCTCCCCTCATACACACACACACACACACACATACACAGAGGTAGTTATCCAGGCTCTGCTTGAAAATTGACTTCTAATGGTTCAGTGGATCACCAACTGCCTACAGAGATAGCCACTTTAAGATCATAAATCTTAGAACATGGAATTCCCAAACTGAAAAGAATATTGGAACACAAATCTGGAATGTCAAAGAAGTAGGACCTAGGGCAAGTCACACGACCTTCCAAACTGCCATGTTCTTCTCTACTTAATGAAGAAATCAGAATAGATAATCAAGAAATAGTTAGGACCTGAAAGATATACATGAAATAATGAAGAGAGAAGCAACCAGAATCACCTGAACATATGTACAGCATCAAAAATATTGTTTGACAAATGATTTATGTTTGCCCTTCTCCAGAGTAAGAGCTGACAAATAGAAACAAGTCAAACACAGTTATCTGTATATATATATATAATATATATATATATATATATTTTTTTTGTCAAATGATGCCTTCTCTACTGAAGAGAGGAAAGGAAGATAGGGATTAACTAGAAATGTTAATGTAACAAATTATTTAATTAATTTTTTTAAAGACATAAGACTCATAATATCATAGAGTTGAAAATAACATTTAAGTGTAAATTAGGAGAGTTGGAAGGTATCTAAGAAATCCCCTAGTTCCATCCTTTTAGTTTACAAGTGAATAAAATTGCAGGTCCTAGAGGAACAGGGGGACTTTTTTCTGCCTGGACTTCTCTCTTTGTCCTTACCTTGTTGCTCTACTTTGTGTCATTGTTATTTGTGTATATAACCTTTATTGCCTTTTTGCCTTTCCCACTCCCATGCACATGTTATTCCTTCTCATTCAATTGAAATCTCCTTGAAAATAAAACCTGTGCACTCTGAGGTATCACCTCACACCTAGCAGGTTGGCTAATATGACAGCAAAGGAAAGTAATGAATGCTGGAGAGAATATGGCAAAGTCGGAACATTAATTCATTGCTGGTGGAGTTGTGAATTGATCCAACCATTCTGGAGGGCAATTTGGAACTATACCCAAAGGGCGATAAAAGACTGTCTGCCCTACGATCCAGCCATAGCACTGCTGGGCTTGTACCCCAAAGAGATAATAAGGAAAAAGACTTGTACAAGAATATTCATAGATGTTCTCTTTGTGGTGGCTAAAAATTGGAAAATGAGAGGATGCCCTTCAATTGGGGAATGGCTGAACAGATTGTGGTATCTGTTGGTGATGGAATACTATTGTGCTAAAAGGAATAATAAAGTGGAGGAGTTCCATGGAGACTGGAACAACCTCCAGGAAGTGATGCAAAGTGAAAGGAGCAGAACCAGGAAAACATTGTACACAGAGACTGACACACTGTGGTACAAGAGAACATAATGGACTTCTCCATTAGTGTCAATACAACATCCCTGAACATTCTGCAGGGATCCAGGAGGAAAAAACACTATCCACAAGCAAAGGACAAACAGTGGAAGTCAAAACACCGAAGATAAGCAACTGCTTCACTTCAGAGGTGGAAGGGACAGAAATGAGGAGATACTAACAATATGGAAATGGGATTGAAGCAAGGATACATGTGATACCCAGTGGAATCGTGCATTGGCTAAGGGAGGGGGAGGGGGAGGGGAAAGGGCAAGAAAAGGATCTTTGTTTCCAAGGAATATTGTTTGAAAATAACCAAATAGAACATTTTTTTAAATTTAAATTTTTTTAATTTTAAAATTTAAATTTAAAATGTTTAAATTGGATAAAAAAAGAAAATAGGACCTGTGCTATTATATATCTGTAATATAATATATTATAAAACAGGACCCTTTATTTTTCTTATGGCAGAATTGCTAAAATACCTGGTTTATGCTTAATAAAACTGTGTGAAATTGAATCAAATTGAATTGAATTTATTTGATTGAAGAGAATTATCCAACATCACACATGGAGACAGAGACAGAGTTGGAATTTGCTTGAGTTTTATTCCCAAATCTCTCAGGAATTTCTTCAACCTTAACATTCTTAGAAAGATGTCAATCAGTTGTTCCACGACTCTATTCACTATCACTGGGATTTCCTAAATTAAAACATACTTTCTTAGCTACCACACATCATTTTTTGTTGGCTTCCCATATTAGGTTATAAGCTCCTCAGAGGGAAGGATTGTGTTGTGTTTTGTAATTGCATTTATAATTATTTTTGTTTTCTTTAAACCCTTACTTTCCAGTTTAGAATCACTGGTGTATATTGGTTTTAAGACAAAAGAGCAGTAAGGATAGGCAATGGAGATTAAATGACTTCCCCAAGGTTACGCAGCAAGTAAGTTTCTGAAATAAGATTTGAACCCAGGACATCCCATCTAGGTGTGGCTCTTAATCCATTGAGCGATCTAGCTGTTCTCACATTTATAATTCTTAACATAGTGCCTGATATTTAAAGTCTTAATCAAAAATATTTATTCATTCATTTATTCATACATTCATTCATTCTTTTTTTTTTTTGGTAAGTTATTTAGTCAATTTAGAACATTATTCCTTCATTACAAGAATCATATTCTTTCCATCCGTTCCCTCTCCCCACCCTTCCCATAGCTGACATGCAATTCCACTGGGTATTACATGTGTCCTTGATCAAAACCTATTTCCATGTTCTTGGTTTTGGCATTAGGATGTTCATTTAGAGTTTACATCCCCAATCATATCCCCTGGACCCATGTAATCAAGCAATTATTTTCTTCTGTGTTTCTACTCCCACAGTTTTTCCTCTGAATGTGGATAGTGTTCTTTCTCATAGTTACCTCTGGGTTGTTCAGGATCACTGCATTGCCACTAATAGAGAAGTCCATTACGTTCGATTTTACCACAGTGTATCAGTCTCTGTGTACATTGTTCTCCTGGTTCTGCTCCTCTCACTCTGCATCAATTCCTGGAGGTCATTCCAGTTCCAATGGAATTCCTCCAGTTTATTATTCCTTTGAGCACAATAGTATTCCATCACCAACATATACCATAGTTTGTTCAGCCTTTCCCCAATTAAAGGGCATCCCATCATTTCCATTTTTTGCCACCACAAAGAATGTAGCTATGAATATTCTTGTACAAGTCGTTTCCTTATTATCTCTTTGGGGTACAAACCTAGTAGTGCTATGGCTGGATCAAAGGACACAGATTTTTAGTGCCCTTTGGGCATAATTCCAAATTGCCCTCCAGAATGGTTGGATCAATTCACAACTCCACCAGCAGTGCATTAGTGCACCAACTTTGCCACATCCCATCCAGCATTCATTACTTTCCATTGCTGTCATGTTAGCCAATCTGCTAGGTGTGAGGTAATTCCTCAGAGTTGATATGATTTGTGTCTCTCTGATTATAAGAGATTTAGAACACTTTTTCATGTGCTTATTAATAATTTTTATTTCTTTAACTGAAAATTGCCTATTTATGTCCCTTGCCCATTTATCAATTGGAGAATGACTTTATTTTTTGTACAGTTAATTAGCTCTTTCCAAATTTGAGTAATTATACCTTGCCAGTGGCTTTTGTTATGAAGATTGTTTTTCCATTTGTTGCTCCCCTTCTAATTTTGGTTGCACTGGGTTTTTTTGTACAAAAACTTTTTTAATTTAATGTAATCAAAATTATTTATTTTACATTTTGTGATTTTTTTCTAACTCTTGCTTGGTTTTAAAATTTTTTCCTTTCCCATAGATCTGACATGTATATTATTCTGTGTTCACATAATTTACTTATAGTTTCCTTCTTTATATTCAAGTCATTCACCCATTATGAGTTTATCTTGGTATAGGATGTGAGGTGTTGATCCAAACCTAATCTCTCCCATACTGTCTTCCAATTTTCCAAAAAATTTTTGTCAAATAGTGGATTTTGGTCCCCAAAGCTGGGACCTTTTGAATTTCATAGACTGTCTTGCTGAGGTCATTTACCCAAAGTTTATTCCAATGTTCCTCCTTTCTGTCTCTTAGCCAATACTAAATTGTTTTCATGACCACTGCTTTATTATATAGTTTGAGATCTGAGACTGCAAGGCCTCCTTCCTTCTCTTTTTTTTTTTTCATTGGGATTGTTCGTTCTTCAAATGTTAGATAGAATGCATTTGTGAATCCACCTGGACCTGGGGATGTTTTCTTAGGGAGTTCTTTATTGGTCTGTTCAATTTCTTTTTCTGATATGGGGTTGATTATGTAGTCTATTTCTTCCTTTGTTAGTCTAGGCACTTTACATTTTTGTAAATATTCATCCATATCACCTAGATTCCCAAATTTATCACCATATATTTGGGCATAATAGTTTATAATCATTGCTTTAATTTCCTTTTCATTAGAGGTGAGGTCTCCCTTTTTATCTTGGAAACTGTCAATTAGGTTTTCTTCTTTCCTTTTTTTTAACTAAATTAACCAATAATTTGTCTATTTTATTTGTTTTTTATTCCCCTCTTATTTTTTTACAGTCTTTTTAAATTACCCCCCACCCTCTCCATACCTTGTACTGCTTTCCTCCACACCAGTCTGATTGTTACCCTTCTACTTCCCTATAGGGTGCAAATCAATTCTCTGCCCCAATGTTTTTGATTATTCTTCCCTCTTTGAGTCAATTTCAATGCATCTAAGAATTGAGTGTTTCCTATCTCCAACCTCTTTATCCTTCCAGTATATTGATGTTCTTCCCCCATCTCACCATGTGCTTATTTGTGACATATAAATTTACCCCATTTTGTTTCTTTTCCCATTTCTCTTAGTATTAACCTCCTTTTTTAGCTCTAGATATATAAACACACATATATATGTATTTATACATTTATATATCTATATGCATATTTATTTCTTGGCATTCCATCCTATACACTGTCACTGCTCCCTCTAAGTATAACTCTTCTAGCTACCCAGATGATAATAACAAATTTTTAAGAATTACCAATGACCTCTTTTCTTTCTTTTTTCTTTTTTTTAATATATTTTATTTGATCATTTCCAAGCATTATTCGTTAAAGACATAGATCATTTTCTTTTCCTCCCCCCACCCCCCATAGCCGACACGTAAGTCCACTGGGCATTAGATGTTTTCTTGATTTGAACCCATTGCTTTGTTGTTAGTATTTGCATTAGAGTGTTCATTTAAGGTCTATCCTCTGTCATGTCCCCTCAACCTCTGTATTCAGGCAGTTGCTTTTTCTCGGTGTTTCCACTCCCATAGTTTATCCTTTGCTTATGAATGGTGTTTTTTTTTCTCCTGGATCCCTGAAAGTTGTTCAGGGACATTACACCGCCCCTAATGTAGAAGTCCATTACGTTCGATTATACCACAGTGTATTAGTCTCTGTGTACAATGTTCTCCTGGTTCTGCTCCTCTCGCTCTGCATCACTTCCTGGAGGTTGTTTCAGTCTCCATGAAACTTCTCCACTTTATTATTCCTTTGAGCACAATAGTATTCCATCACCAACATATACCACAGTTTGTTCAGCCATTCCCCAATTGATGGGCATCCCCTCGTTTTCCAGTTTTGGGCCACCACAAAGAGCGCAGCTATGAATATTTTTGTACAAGTCTTTGTGTCCATTATCTCTTTGGGGTACAGACCCAGCAGTGCTATGGCTGGGTCAAAGGGTAGATATTCTTTTGTCGCCCTTTGGGCATAGTTCCAAATTGCCCTCCAGAATGGTTGGATCAGTTCACAGCTCCACCAGCAATGAATTAATGTCCCTACTTTGCCACATCCCCTCCAGCATTCATTACTTTCCTTTGCTGTTATGTTAGCCAATCTGCTAGGTGTGAGGTGATACCTCAGAGTTGTTTTGATTTGCATCTCTCTGATTATAAGAGATGTAGAACACTTCTTCATGTGCTTGTTAATAGTTTTGATTTCTTTATCTGAGAACTGCCTATCCATTTCCCTTGCCCATTTATCAATTGGAGAATGGCTTGATTTTTTGTACAATTGATTTAGCTCTTTATAAATATGAGTAATTAAACCTTTGTCAGAGGTTTCTATGAAGATTTTTTCCCAATTTGTTGTTTTCCTTCTGATTTTAGTTATATTGGTTTTGTTTGTACAAAAGCTTTTTAGTTTGATGTAGTCAAAATTATTTATTTTACATTTTGTGATTCTTTCTATATCTTGCTTGGTTTTAAAGCCTTTCCCCTCCCAAAGGTCTGACATGTATACTATTCTGTGTTTACCCAATTTACTTATGGTTTCCTTCTTTATGTTTAAGTCACTCACCCATTTTGAATTTATCTTGGTGTAGGGTGTGAGGTGTTGATCTATTCCTAGTCTCTCCCACACTGTCTTCCAATTTTCCCAGCAGTTTTTATCGAATAGTGGATTTTTGTCCCAAAAGCTGGGATCTTTGGGTTTATCGTATACTGTCTTGCTGAGGTCGTTTTCCCCCAGTCTATTCCACTGATCTTCCTTTCTGTTTCTTAGCCAGTACCAAATTGTTTTGATGACTGCTGCTTTGTAATATAGTTTGAGGTCTGGGACTGCAAGGCCCCCATCATATGTGTTTTTTTTTCATTATTTCCCTGGATATCCTTGATCTTTTGTTCTTCCAAATGAACTTTGTTATGGTTTTTTCTAAATCAGTGAAGAAGTATTTTGGTAGTTCAATGGGTATGGCACTAAATAGATAAATAAGTTTGGGTAGGATGGTCATTTTTATTATATTGGCTCGTCCTATCCATGAGCAGTTAATGTTTTTCCAATTGTTCAAGTCTAGTTTTAGTTGTGTGGCGAGTGTTTTGTAGTTGTGTTCATATAGTTCCTGTGTTTGTCTTGGGAGATAGATTCCTAGGTATTTTATTTTGTCTAAGGTGATTTTGAATGGGATTTCTCTTTCTAGTTCTTGCTGCTGAGCTGTGTTGGAGATATATAGAAAAGCTGATGATTTATGTGGGTTTATTTTGTATCCTGCAACTTTGCTAAAGTTGTTGATTATTTCATTTAGCTTTTTGGTTGAATCTCTAGGATTCTTTAAGTAGACCATCATGTCATCCGCAAAGAGTGATAACTTGGTCTCCTCCTTGCCTATTCTGATGCCTTCAATTTCTTTATCTTCTCTAATTGCTACTGCTAGTGTTTCTAGTACAATGTCAAATAGTAGAGGTGATAATGGGCATCCTTGTTTCACTCCTGATCTTATTGGGAATGCATCTAGTTTATCCCCATTGCAGATGATATTAGCTGTTGGTTTTAGATATATACTGTTTATTATTTTTAGGAATGACCCTTCTATTCCTATGCTTTCTAGTGTTTTTAATAGGAATGGGTGTTGTATTTTATCAAAGGCTTTTTCTGCATCTATTGAGATAATCATGTGGTTCTTGCTAGTTTGCTTGTTGATGTGGTCAATTATGTGGATGGTTTTCCTAATGTTGAACCAGCCCTGCATCCCTGGTATGAATCCTACTTGATCATGGTGAATGATCCTTCTGATCACTTGCTGGAGTCTTTTTGCTAGTATCCTATTTAAAATTTTTGCATCTATATTCATTAGGGAGATTGGTCTATAGTTTTCTTTCTCTGTTTTTGACCTGCCTGGTTTTGGAATCAGTACCATGTTTGTGTCGTAAAAGGAGTTTGGTAGAACTCCCTCTTTGCTTATTATGTCAAATAGTTTGTATAGTATTGGGGTTAACTGTTCTCTGAATGTTTGATAGAATTCACAGGTGAATCCATCAGGCCCTGGGGATTTTTTCTTAGGAAGTTCTTTGATGGCTTGATGGATTTCAATTTCTGATATGGGATTATTTAAGAATTCTATTTCCTCTTCTGTTAGTCTAGGCAGTTTGTATTTTTGTATATATTCATCCATTTCTCCTAAATTGGTGTATTTATTGCCATATAATTGGGCAAAGTAATTTCTAATGATTGCCTTAATTTCCTCCTCATTGGAGGTGCTGTCCCCCTTTTCATCTTTAATGCTGTGAATTTGCTTTTCTTCCTTCCTTTTTTTAATTAGATTGACCAGTACTTTGTCTATTTTGTTTGTTTTTTCAAAGTACCAGCTTCTTGTCTTATTTATTAAATCAATAGTTCTATCACTTTCGATTTTATTAATTTCTCCCTTAATTTTTAGGATTTCTAATTTGGTTTTCTGCTGGGGGGTTTTTAATTTGATCGCTTTCGAGTTTTTTCAATTGCATTTCCAATTGATTGATCTCTGCTCTCCCTTGTTTGTTAATATGAGCTTTCAGGGATATGAATTTGCCTCTGATTACCGCTTTGGCTGCATCCCAAAAGGTTTGAAAGGATGTTTCGCCATTGTCATTTTCCTTGATGAAATTATTAATTGTTTCTATGATTTCTTCTTTAGCTAAACGGTTTTGGAGTATCATATTGTTTAATTTCCAATTGGTTTTAGATTTGGTTTTCCATGTACCATTACTAATCATTATTTTTATTGCCTTGTGATCTGAGAAGGCTGCATTCATTATTTCTGCTTTTTTGCATTTGTGTGCTATGTTTCTGTGACCTAATGTATGGTCAATTTTTGTGAATGTGCCATGTGGTGCTGAGAAGAAGGTGTATTCCTTTTTATCCCTATTTATTTTTCTCCATATGTCTATTAATTCTAATTTTTCTAAGATTTCATTCACTTCTTTTACCTCTTTCTTATTTATTTTTTTGATTTGATTTGTCTAAATTTGATAATGGTTGGTTTAAGTCTCCCACTAGTATGGTTTTATTGTCTATTTCTTCCTTCAATTCTCCTAGTTTCTCCATTAGAAATTTGGGTGCTATATTATTTGGTGCATACATGTTGATTAATGATATTTCCTCATTGTCTAGAGTCCCTTTTAACAAAATATAATTACCTTCCCTATCCCTTTTGATCAGGTCTATTTTTGCATTGGCTTTATCAGATATCATGATTGCCACTCCTGCCTTCTTTCTATCAGTTGAGGCCCAGAAGGTCTTACTCCATCCTTTAATTCTGACCTTGTGGGTGTCAACCCGCCTCATGTGTGTTTCTTGAAGACAACATATGGTAGGGTTTTGGATTCTAATCCATTCAGCTATTCGTCTACGTTTTATGGGTGAGTTCATCCCATTCACGTTCAAAGTTATGATTGTCATTTGTGGACTCCCTGGCATTTTGATTGCCTTCCCTAATTCTAACCTTTTCTTCTTCGGCTCTACCTTTTAGTCCAGTGATTTACTTTGGATCAGTCCCCCTTGTCCCCTCCCTTGATGTTTCCCTTTTTAGTCCCTCCCTTTTTGTTCCCTCCCCCTCCCCCCTCTCTTTCCCTCCCTTTTTGTTCTCCCTCTCCCCCTCCCCCCCTTGGTTTTCCCTTCTCCTTACCCTTGTTGGGTAAGATAGAATTCAAGATCCCAATGGATCTGGATGTTTTTCCCTCTCAGAGTTGATTTCCCTGAGATTGAGGTTTAAGTAACCCCCCCCCCTCTCTTCCTCTCCTTCTTATAGGAGTTTTCTTCCCCTCCCCTTCCCCTGTGAATCTTTGTGTGAGAACCATTATTCTATTTGGTCTTTCTTTACCCCCTATTTATACATTACATTTTCCCCACATATTAGTATACATAGATTGATATAAATGTAGTCTTTATAGAAGAGAGTTTGAGTAAAAGAAGATAACATTTTTCCCCTTTCCTTAATATTTACCTTTTCAGGTATTCCTTGCTCTTTGATTTTCGGTATCAAACTTTCCACAGAGCTCTGGTCTTTTCTTTGCAAAAAGTTGGAAGTCTTCTATTTTGTTGAATGCCCATACTTTCCCTTGGAAGTATATAGTCAGTTTTGCTGGGTAGCTGATTCTTGGTTGGAGACCCAGCTCTCTTGCCTTTCTGAAGATCATGTTCCATGCCTTACGATCATTCAGCGTAGAACTTGCAAGGTCTTGTGTGACCCTGATTGGCATTCCTTTATATCTAAATTGTCTTTTTCTGGCTTCCTGTAGGATTTTTTCTTTTGTTTGATAGCTTTGGAATTTGGCAATTACATTCCTGGGAGTTGTCTTTTGGGGGTTTAGTGTAGAAGGTGTTCTGTGAGCTCTGTCAGTGGCTGTATTGCCCCCTTGTTCTAGAATCTCTGGGCAATTTTCTTTGATTATATCTTGTATCACCATGTCCAGTTTGGTGTTTATTTCTGGCTTTTCTGGGAGTCCAATTATTCTTAAATTTTCTCTTCTCCCCCTGTTTTCCAGATCTATCACCTTGTCGGTGAGATATTTTATGTTCTCTTCTAATTTCTTGGTGTTTTGGCTTTGCTTTATTAGTTCTTGCTTTAAAGCCTGGTTTTCTTTTACAGTTTGGTCAAACTGGTTTTGTAGATGTGTGAATTTCTTTTGCATCATTTCCCACTTTTCCTCCCAGAGGGCTTCCATCTTTTTGGTCCTTTCTGATTCAAATTCTTCATAGGTTTGTGGAGAGTTTCTGTTTCCTTTGGAAGATTTTGGAGAATTTTCTTGTATATCTTCTTCTATCTGCTCTGTATTTTGTATTTTGGCTCCATAGAATGTGTCCAGAGTCGCCCCTTTCTTCTTATTTTTCTTGGTATTTTGGGGCTTCTGTGCTTCTGTGGAGTTTGTCATCTCTGAACGTGGAGGATTGGCTTTTCTTGTCTTTGTCTGGTGATCAGAGGCTTTAGTCCTGGGCAGATGGTTCTATGACTTTCCCTGGGTTAAACTGAATATGCCTCACTGGAACTGGAATGGAAGGGTCGGACCACGAGGCCACACTCTCCCCCTGGCTCGATTTCCGGAAGTTGCCTTCAGAATCCCTGGCCGTGAGGCTGTTTCGTCGGCCTGCGGGGGGATGGGCTGCCGCTTCCCCAAGCTCCGAGAGCACAGACTTTCACTGAGACTTGGATAGCAGGATCCAGCCCGTGAGGCTGTCTTGCCCGCCCTGAGGGTTGCTGTTGTTTTGACCAGCTCTCTGCAGCGGAGGCCCCAGGCAGTAACTTTCACCCGGACCAACCGGCTCTTTGACTGACCGGCTCTTTGCAGCGGAAGCCCCAGGCAGTAACTTTCACCCGGACTGGGACTTGGGTAGAAGACCCTGAGGGTTGTTGTTCCTCAGACCCTGCTCTCTGAGCCCCGCGCGGCTGCGGCTTCCGGGAGCCTTGGACTCTGCGCTCCTACCCCTGAGGTCCGAGGGATCTCGGGTTCTGGCTTTTAAGGGGAGCCGTACCTTTTGAACCGGGTCCAGGTCCAGGAGGAGGGTTCCCAGGGTCTGTGCTGTTGATCGTTTTGAATTTCGGCGCCTTAGGAGCTTCTAGTTTGAGATCGGTCGGGAAGGGTTTTCCGGAGATCTGAACTTCAGCTTTCTCTAAGCCGCCATCTTAACCGGAAGTCAGGGAGGAGAATGACCTCTTTTCTTATAGGGACACATATCATTTTAACTTATTGGGTCTCCTAAATAAAGATGGGTTTTTTGTTTTCTTTTGTTTTTCTTTTTCCCCCATCTTTCTTAATTACCTTTTGACGATTATCTTCTTTTCTGTGTTTGGGCATCAAATTTTCCGTTAAGGTCTGGTCTTTTTTTTTTTTTAACAAATGCTTGGAATTCTTCTAATTTGTTACATGACCATTCTTTCCCCTGAAAGAATATAGTAAGATTTTCTGGGCAGTTGATTCTTGGTTGTAGACCTAGTTCCCTTGCTTTCCAGAATATCATATCCCATGCCTTTTGGTCCTTCAGTGTAGATGCAGCCAGATCCTGTGTTATCCTCACTGCAATTCATTGGTATCTGAATGACTTCTTCTTAGCAGCTTGTAATATTTTTTCCTTGGTCTGATGGTTCTTGAATTTGGCTATAACATTCCTGGGTGTTGTCAGTTGGGGATTAAGTACAGGAGGTGATCTGTGGATTCTTTCAATCTCCACTTTTCCCTCTTGTTCTAGAATATTGGAGCAGTTTTCTTGGATAATTTCCTGTGATATGATGTCTAGGCTTTTTCTTTTGTCATGGTCTTCCAATTCTTAAGTTGTCTCTCCTGGAACAATTTTCTAAATCTTCTATTTTGTGAATGAGATGCTTCATATTTTCCTCAATTTTTTCATTCTTTAGATTTTGTTTTATAGTGTCCTGCTGCCTTATGAAGTCACTTGCTTCTAATTGTTGTTTAGTGGTTTTTAAAGACTTGATTTCCTCCCTGGCTCTTTGGACATCCTTCTCCTTCTGATCTTTCATCTCCTTGACCTCATTTTAAAGCTAGTTAATTTTGGCTTTCAAGACCCTGTTTTCTGTTTCCAGATGACTTATCTTGATTTTTAAGTTCTTTTCCAAGTTGTCGTCAGCCTCTCTTAATTGTGTTTTTAATTGTATTTTGAGTTCTTCCAAAGCCTGTATCCAATTTGCTGGAGGTTATGTTTCTTTTGCTTGGTGTTCCTTAAGATCCTTCTCTGTTCCATTTGCCCCTTGTTCATTGCCTGGATAGAAGCTGTCAATCATGATTTCTTTTTTTATTTTTCTGTTGTTTGCCCATATTTATCCCTTCTTTACTCCCTGTAGTTGCCTGTGCTTTTGCACCACCCATTTTGTGTTAGATCTGTGTTTTGGAGTTTTTCTGTCAGCCTTCATTCACCCTTGGAGCTTAGTCAGCAAATGTCTTGGCACATTCTGTGGGGGAGAGGTGTTGAGCTTCCCTGCCCTCTGAAGACTTTGATGACATTAAGCCCAGCTGGGTTGCAGAGCTGGATGTACCCTGAGGCCAAAACCTTGGTAAGGTGGGGCAATATGGAGTGTCTCTACTGCTGCAACTAGGCTGCCCCCTCTGCACTTCTCCAGATACTTCCCCACTGCCTATGTTTGATGCTCTGAGCCTAGCAAAGCTTTGCTTTAAGGTGCTCCCTCCAAACTAGCACCCTTACCCACACAGATGTTCCAGCTACAGCTGGAGGCTCAGCCCTCTAGGTGGGGCAGGGGTCCTGACACCTTCTTTTTTTCCTTCCCCTTAAACCTGAGTGTTCTCAAATTCAGGCTTTTGGGGAGCATATCTTTTAAGTTGAGTCCAGCAGGAGGATTCCTTGACTCTGACCTGTTTTTAGGTTTAATTTTCAGTCCCCTAGGAGCATTTAGTTTGTAATCTGTAAGGAAGGGTTTTCAAAGGTCTGAACTTTTGCTGCCTCTATGCCACCATCTTGACTTCACCTCCCATTCATTCATTCTTAAAGATGTGCCAAGGGAAATAGGACAGAGTTTTAAATCCACAGATTGCCAGAGATGTAGTCTATGTGGTCCCAGAAAGATCTTATCATTGAAGACTTGATCCCTTTCCAAAAACTAACCTTTGCTATGGGAAGATAGGACATAAACTGTCTAGCAAAGGGTAAAACATCATTGTACACTATAATTCCCACATTGCCTCTCTTAGTCAGACAGGATAACTGGAAAGAGATGCAGAACCTTGCTCTTAAAAGGAAAAATTCCTGAGCCTCACAATGAAGCTAGGCCTTTAATGAAAGGATCCCCACCATAGAAAGGCCTCAATGTTGATCATCCCAATTATCTACCATTATGTACTATCTATCTTTTACTTCTCTTTTACATTCCCAGCTACTGAGGTAGCTGCATACTCAGGAGATCGTGTAATTGCTAGTAATGTATATCCCATGGTACTCAGGTCTCCACAGGGCTACTTCAGTGGCAGAACTAAAACATTTTTGACTTCATGTAACACTGTCCATTACATTGAATTTAAGAGGAGAAAAGGCTGGGGGGGAGGGAGAAACTATTACATAATAAAATAGAAATATTCCAATTCTGTTCCCTTTCATTGAGCTCTCTAACCCCCCACTTCTCTGTGTGTGAGATATTCCTTTTGTATGCATTGTTTTATTTCATTTTATTATAACTATGGGAATCCCAATACTGGAAGTGGATCCAGACTCTTGGGACCTTGGGTTAGGCCTGGGGAAGAGAATGAATGAATGGTGCCAAAACTTATGACAAATCCATGATGAAAGAGAAGGTGTTTGATGCTTGGAGCTGACAATATTTAACAGGGAATGAGACAATAGAAGACATAATTAGAAGATGTATTGCTTTGGCTGCTGGGGAATACATGCAGACACACAACTCCACTGTTAAGATGAACAGTAGGCTCTCAAACATGAGCTGGCTAATGGATTAACTCTAGATTCTAAGGAGGAACTTGAGACTGCTTTGGGACATAAACCTTATGGTATAGTGGTGTAGTGGGAGCCATGAGACAGGGGCTCTTTTTCTAGCTCTGCTACAGATTGCTTGTGCAGTCATGGACAAATGCCTTCTGCTCTCTGGGCCTCAATTTTGTCATCTGCAAAATGAGAGAGTTGGATAACACAGTTTCTAGATCAAAAAGAAAAAGAAGAGGATGTAGCAGAAACAGTTAATTTGGAGTCAGAGGCTTAAGTTCAAATTCCTACTCACTCACTTAGTAGTATAAGAGTTAAAATTGGTTTTCGTCAAATTAAGAGTTTAAAAAGTTGTTTGTGGTCACTGTTTATAAAAATTAACTCATCATGAGTCTGTTAGTAGCTTTAGTAGCTTTATTACAGCGAGGTTTGAGATAATAAAGGGAGAAAAATAGGAAGGATGTGGAAGATATTGCCTAGCTAAATTAACTAAGTCTGGATATGAGTTCCTCACCAAAGAACGAGTCCCACCAAAGACAGCAGAAGAGCCAAAAGGCCAGGGTCTACAGCCAGGGCCTCCTCAACCCAAGAAACTCACTGAAGCTGAACTCCTCAAAGCAGAATAAGTGCCTTTTCAGCTGTATGATCTCACCTTTTATAGTCATTTTTCCATGTCATTTCCTGTCTCTCTGGTTTCTACTTACTTTCCCTGTGAGTTCATCTATCACATCTCAGGAACCAATGATAGTTTCTTTAATTTGCCTGACACTGCTTGGAGGGGGGGTTAGGAGGTGGGCAGTGCTTATAAGATCCACCTCCCTTCCTTTTAGGGTATGAGCTTTAATCAAAAGGATCTTCAAGTTCCTGATTAAGTTAAAAGGATGGAGCACTTCAAATACTTGCTTGATTAAGTTAAGATAAAAAAAATCCTTTAAGTAGATGAGATATGGAGAGTAAGCTTAGTCAAGCAGTTAAGAGGGAGCATCAGAATTTATCAAATGGAGGGTATGTGTGTGATATGGTTAGAACTAAACTTTTGGAATATCACTTGAACAGTTTAATGGAAATGGGTTGGAGTGGTGAAGAGATTTGTGGCAGAAAGACCATCCAGTAGGCTATTTCAATGGTCCCGGTGAGATGTGGTGAGACCCAGCAAGATAAGGATTACAGTAATATTTGAGAGGAGATACAGAGAAGGGATATTAATAGCAGTGTTGTTTTCGTCAAACCAGTCCTGGTGGTTGCATTGTTTGGGGCCTAGGACTGCCTTTGATGTTTCCTTCACTGCGTCTCTGAACTGGTTCCATTTCTCAGTTGAGCTTCCAGTGAGTGGTCCCTTGGCAGACAGCTTGTCGTCCAGGCAGGGCTGGAATGTTTGCAAATAAGATGGATCTCTAAGAGGACTCACATTGTAAAATGCGCAAACTGTCTGGGTACCTTTTGGATGGTGAGGCGCAATGCGCATTTGAAGAGTCGCTCTAACCAATCAGTGGTCTGTCCAGCATTCAGCTCCTCTCATGGCTCTGGTGATCTTTACATCCTGGATGTCTCACCAGCATACAATGATGTAGTCAATGAGATGCCACTGTTTTGATTGTGGGTGCATCCACATTGTTTTATATTTGTTCGCCATTCTGAACACAATGTTTGTGATGGTGAGTTTGAACTCTGAGCATTTCCTGAGTAGCAGTAGGCCATTGTTGTTCATTTTGCCCACGCCGTGTTTGCCGAGCACTCCTTTCCATCTTTCATGGTCCTGGCCAACGCGGGCTTTGAAGTCTCCCAGTATTATCAGCTTGTCATTTGTGGGTACTGAGTGCAGGACGGCACTCAAGTCAGAGTAGAACTGCTCGATGGTCTCCTCTGTGCTGGTCAGTGTTGGGGCATATGTGCTGATGATTGTGGCATACTGGTCTTTGCTGAGAGGTAAATGGATCTTCATGAGCCTCTCCCTGATGCCCACAGGCAAGTCTGGCAGCTGTTTGAGCAAACTGGTCTTGATAGCCAGGCCAATACTGTGAATTCTGTCTTCATTTGTGGCTTTACCTTTCCAGAAGAAGGTGTATCCAGTGGTGGATTCCCTGAGTGATCCCTTTTCTGGTAAGCGTGTTTTGCTTAAGGCTGCGATGTCGATGTTATATCACGCCAGTTCTTTACCAATTAGAGCTGTTCTTCTCTCAGGTCTTGGGATATTCACTCTATCAAGTAATGTTCTGATGTTCCATGCTCCTAGTAGGAGTTTCTTTGTATTTTCTTTCTTTTGATTTCTACTGCTTAAAGGGATGACCCGCTAGCCTCGGTGTGCTGACTGGGTGTTTGTAGGACAGGCAATGTTTGGGATACCTTTTCTAGTCCCCTCCCTTGATTAGGGTGAGCAGTGCTGTCCTAGAGAGGGCTGCTCAGTCACCCTGGATGCTGCCGTACATCCCTGCTGCCCTACAGGGCTGAGTGACCACTGGTCTGTGGGCCGCCTATGTACAGGATCATAACTACAACTGCCAGTGGTCACCTCCACCTGTTGCATTGCCACTCCCTCATCGCCACAGGTCTTGAAGAGAGTGGATGGGGTTAGGATAGATGAGTGTGCACAAAGATACTTGTGCGTGAAAGAGATTTAAGTGGAAAAGTCGATGCACAGAGACAGTCCCACTCTCTCGGCATTGGAAGCCTGGGTCCATTGGCACGAAAAATTGTTACATCTGGAGACTTCCTCAGTGCATTGGATGGCCGTGTTGTCTTTTGTGCTCCAACATGCCCTAAGCACTTCACAGTGCTTTGCTGAGTCACCATCTCAGCCGTTGAACCTTCTTATTGGTCTCTTCCACCTGTTCCGCCGAAGCAGTTTTCACAGCTGAGTGAGCAAAGCCCTCATTCACCAGGGGTCAATGACCCGATGGCTACACTCACAAGGTTTAGCTGGCCTGTCAAAGCCGTTGCCCGGGGTGTGGCCGCTGCTGCATGCTAGCAGCTACTGGGAGCCACAAGTGAGAGCTGGGTGTCAGGTGGGGGGTCAGAGGCTGGAGAGCTGCCCTAGGAGGGCACAACAAGCCCTCCATACCAGCAATACTACCCTTCCCTGAGCATCTCATACACCCTGGAGGGATATTATGAAAGGAGAAACAATGGTACCTAGGGTCACATTAAATATAGGAGGTGAGAGAAAGGAGCAGTTGAGTATGACACATAGGCCATGAGCCTTAGGACTGACTGTGAGGACAATGGGGCCTTCAACTCTAATAGAAAATTTAGGAAATCACTTTGTCTATCTGAACATGAGTAAGAAACATCTGTATTTTGTTGCAATATCAAACACACAGAGTGTTTACATATCTGTAATTCAGTAACAATAATGGCTTAGAAGACTACTTACCTTGCAAGAGCATTTTGAGGAAAGAGATTTTTAGATTAATAATGTAATAACAATATAAGACACTATTATACGGGGTCACAGCTCTGATGATCTCTTAGGGTCAGGCTAATCAGTAAAGGATTCACTGACTCTGAAATGTGAGAGAAATTTGAACAGGAAGAGAAGTGAAAAGACCTCCCAAGGGTAGAGGGATTGATTGGGTAAAGTCACAGAGACAGAGGTTATGAGTGAGAGGCAGTGCGGACAGTGACTCACCTGGAACAGAAGGCCAGCATTTAGGAGCTGAGGGAGAGAAGACTGTCAGAGCATAGCAGAGTCATGTGTCTAGAAAAGAATCAGATTGAAACTGATGTTGCCTCTAGGCTGTATGATATAGTGGAAAAAGCCCATAGTTCAGGCTTAGAAGTCTGGATCCTAAACTCTACTCTGAAACTAACTGTATGACTATAGCCAGGTCATTTAAGCTTCTTGGCATCTTAGTTCACACATTATACTAGACGATCAATTCTAGAGGTCATCTACCCTTTGCATCTTCTACACTGTAGTACATATAGTAGACATTTAATGAAGAGTAAGAATTTAATACCTAAGGATCCAGTGAGAAACCAGTTTTTAAGCAAACTGTGGCAATACAAAAGTGGATGGTACAAACAATAGAACATTTGAGGTGCAATAGACTACCAAAACTACTGTTTCCCCCCTTGACATTGAACTAAAACATGCCTCTCTGGAACTGCCACCCACTTCTCTCAGTTCTACTCTAAAAGGCCAAGAACTACTCTGAAGGGCAGTTCTTCAAAGAATTTAACAGTGGGGACTGTTTTTCAAGATGGGTTTCCCCCAAAGAACTTAAAGATCATCTCCTTAGAAAACAGGGATTGGAAAGGAGGCTTGTGAGGGCAGCTAGGTGGCTCAGTGGATTGAGAACCATAATCAAAGACAGGAGGTCATGGATTTAAATCTGGCCTTAGACACTTCCTAGCTATGTGACCCTAGGCAAGTCACTTAACCACCATTGCCTAACCCTTACCACTCTTCTGCCTAGGGACCAATACATAGTACTGATTCTAAGATGGAAGGTAAGGTTTATTTTTTTTTTAGAGAATAATGAAAGGAGGCTGGTAAGGAGCTGTCCTGCATAATATTAGAATTTGTTAAGCCATAGGGCTAATGAGGACCATTTGCAGTAATTGCAATCTTAGCAGATAACAACAGGGTAAAGAATAGTGGATAAGGTTTATTTAAGGCCAGACAGAATCTTGGTAATAGTGTCTCTTAGAATTCTTGGTAACAAGACTTCCGGGTAATCATGGCTGCAACCTAGACTCCACATGCTTCCCCTCCCCAGCACCGAACGAAATAGACTACATCAAAGGAGCATAAAAATCACCTTTGGAGGAACAGAAGGACTCCCCAGTACGCCCCAGTACCCCACAGAGGCGAAGGTATGTGGGGTTTGAACATTTCCACACTATAATAAGAAGTAGGAAAAGCTTGCACAGAAATGTGAACTGAGCCACCCTTCCCCCCCCAAATCCCCCACCAAACCAGAGTGAGCTACCGGAGCCCTCACTGGGACAGTAAGTGAGTGGGGAATGTCTCTGTCTATGGGGGGCACTCCGGGGTCCTTGGGATCTGGGGACTGCAAGGAAAAAACATCTCAGGGTAGTTTCAGGGGAGAACCCAGTGCTGATCACAGGGGGTCCGCGGAGCTGTACTCGCCGCAGTTGAGCTGAGCATCTGGGTGGAGCTAAACTCCAGGGGCGGACCACGTGCTGATTATCTGGGCAGAGCTGAACACCTGGGCAGTTTGGCTGTGATCAGGGGCCCAGAGCTCTAAGAAAACTCGGAGGCTAGGAAGAACTAGTCTGAGGCAACCTAAACTAACAGAAAACCTGCCCATATCACCCAGACCCCAGACCAAAAAGGAAAGGGGAATAAAACCACCAAAGGGATGGATCACATGGCCCAAAATCAAGCCTCCAGGAAGAAGGGGAAAAAGGTGACTATTGAAAACTTTTATGGTGGAAGTACCCAAGGAAAAGAAGAGAATAAGGAGGAAATCCAAAAAAACATCAGAACATGCCTCTCAAAATGGAAACTATGAACAAGCTCTGGAAGATCTCAAACTGGAACTTATCCAAAAGATGGAAACCTGGAAAGAAAAATGGGAGAAAGAGATCAGCAGTCTGACAGATAAGACTGCTCAATTGGAAAAAGAGCTCAAAGCATCCAATAGAAGGGCAGACAAAGCTGAAAAGCAAAACCACTCCCTAACGAACAGAATTAATCACCTTGAAGAAAGTAAGATCACAAAACGGCAAGAATCAATAAAGCAAACCCCCAAAATTAATGAATTAGAAGAAAACATAAAATATCTTATTGAGAAGGTCACAGATCTGGAAAACAGAGGAAAAAGAGAAACCTCCGAATTATCTGTCTTCCAGAAAAACCAGAGATAAACAATAAACTCGATAGTATTCTACAGGAGATTATAAAAGAAAATTGCCCTCACGTTCTGGAGCAAGTGGGCAAAATAGAAATAGAAAGGGTTCATAGACCACCCTCTATACTAAATCCCCAAAAGACAACCCCTAGGAATGTAATTGCCAAATTCAAGAGCTTCCAAGAAAAGGAGAAAATCCTACAAGAAGCCAAGAAGAGGAGCTTCAGAAATAAGGGGGCTCCCATGAGGACCACACACAACTTAGCGGCTAACACACTAAGAGACCACAAAGCATAGAACATGATATTTAGAAAGGCAAGAGAGCTGGGTCTCCAACCAAGAATCAACTACCCAGCAAATCTGACTATATATTCCAGGGGAAAGTATGGGCATTCAACAAAATAAAAGACTTCCAAGCATTTGCTAAGAAAAGACCAGAACTTAGTGGAAAATTTGATATCCAAGCACAGAAAGCAAGAGCAACATGAAAAGGTAAATATGAAAGAAAGGGGAAAGGAGATTAATATTATTTTTTTCTTTAAGTCAAACTCTCTTCTATAAGGACTACATTTACATCAAATTATATATATTAATATGTAGGGAAAATGTTTTGTGTAACTCTCAAAAATTGTATGCATCATAAGAGTAGTTAGAAGAAACATGCATAGAGAAAGATTGGGGCATTAAGAAGATTTGGGGAATGTGGGGTCAAAGAAAGGAAAAGGGATGGGGGAACCATCAATAACATTAAGATTTACTTCAAGAAATAGGGGAGGACTTAATAGAATAATCTTTCCCATATAAAGATACACATGGGAAGGGGAGGGGAAGAACTCTCATATGAGAAAGAGAGGAAAAGAGCGTGAAGTGGAATTACTTAAACCTTACTCTCAGTGAAATCAAATCTGAGAGGGAAGAACATCTAGATCCAGTGGGATCCTGAATTCTATCTTATCCATTAGGGCAAGAAAGAAAGGAAACTCAAGGAGGGGGAGGGTGGAGGGAGTATAAAAATGGAGGGAAGGAGAGGGGGGAGGGGAAGGGAGTATAAAAATGGAAGGGATAGAAAGAGAAGCATCTCAAGGGAGGGGACTAGGTGGTCTGACCTAAAGTAAATCACTGGATCAAAAGGATATAGCTAAAGAAGAAAGGTCAGAACTAGGGGAAGATATCAAAATGCCAGCAAATCCACAAATGACAATCATAACTTTGAATGTGAATGGAATGAACTCACCCATAAAACGTAGACAAATAGCAGATTGGATTAGAACCCAAAACCCTACCATTTGTTGTCTTCAAGAAACACATATGAGACACGTTGACACTCACAAGGTTAGAATTAAAGTTTGGAGTAAGACCTTTTGGGCCTCAACTGATAGAAAGAAGGCAGGAGTTGCAATTATGATATCTGACAAAGCCAAAGCAAAAATAGACATGATCAAAAGGGAAAGGGAAAGTAAATATATTCTGTTAAAAGGGAGTATAGACAATGAGGAAATATCACTAATCAACATGTATGCACCAAATGGTATAGCATCCAAATTTTTAATAGAGAAATTAGAAAAATTGAAGGAGGAAATAGACAGTAAAACCATATTAGTGGGAGACTTGAACCAACCACTATCAAATTTAGATAAATCAAACCAAAAAATAAACAAGAAAGAGGTAAAAGAGGTGAATGAAATCTTAGAAAAATTAGAGTTAATAGACATATGGAGAAAAATAAATAGGGACAAAAAGGAATATACCTTCTTTTCAGCACCTCATGGCACATTCAAAAAAATAGATCATACACTAGGTTACAGAAACATGGCACTCAAATGCAGAAAAGCAGAAATAATAAATGCAGCCTTTTCAGATCACAAGGCAATAAAAATATTGATCGGTAAGGGTACATGGAGAGCCAAATCAAAAATTAATTGGAAATTAAATAATATGATACTCCAAAATCAGTTAGTTAGAGAAGAAATCATAGAAACAATTAATAATTTCATTGAGGAAAATGACAATGGGGAGACATCCTTTCAAACCTTATGGGATGCAGCCAAGGCAGTATTTAGAGGAAAATTCATATCCCTGAGTGCATATATTAACAAATTAGGGAAGACAGAGATCAAGGAATTGGAAATGCAAATCAAAAAACTTGAGAACGAACAAATTAAAAACCCCCGGAAGAAAACCAAACTAGAGATCCTAAAAATTAAGGGAGAAATTAATAAAATCGAAAGTGACAGGACTATTGAGCTAATAAACAAGAATAAAAGCTGGTACTTTGAAAAAACAGACAAAATAGACAAAGTACTGGTCAAACTAATTAAAAAAGGAAAGAAGAAAGGCAAATTAACAACATCAAGGATGAAAAGGAGAATCTCACCTCCAAAGAAGAGGAAATTAAGGCAATCATTAAAAACTACTTTGCCCAACTATATGGTAATAAATATACCAATTTAGGTGATATGGATGTATATTTACAAAAATATAAATTGCCTACATTAATAGAAGAAGAAATAGATTTCTTAAATAATCCCATATCAGAAAAAGAAATCCAACAGGCCATCAAAGAACTTCCTAAGAAAAACTCCCCAGGACCTGATGGATTCACCAGTGAATTCTATCAGACATTCAAAGAACAGCTAACTCCAATACTATACAAACTATTTGACATAATAAGCAAAGAGGGAGTTCTACCAAACTCCTTTTATGACACAAACATGGTAGTAATTCCTAAGCCAGGAAGACCAAAACAGAGAAAGAAAATTAAAGACCCATCTCCCTAATGAATATACATGAAAATATCTTAAATAGGATACTAGCAAAAAGACTCCAGCAAGTGATCAGAAGGCTCATCCACCATGTTCAAGTAGGATTTATACCAGGGATGCAGAGCTGGTTCAATATTAGGAAAACTATCCATATAATTGACCACATCAACAAGCAAACCAAGAAGAACCACATGATTATCTCAATAGATGCAGAAAAAGCCTTTGATAAAATACAACACCCATTCCTATTAAAAACACTAGAAAATATAGGAATAGAAGGGTCGTTCCTAAAAATAATAAACAATGTATATCTAAAATCATCAACTAATATCATCTGCAATGGGTATAAAGTAAATCCATTCCCACTAAGCTCAGGAGTGAAAAAAGGAAGCCCATTATCATCTCTAGTATTTGACATTGTATAAGAAACACTAGCAGTAGCAATTAGAGAAGAAAAAGAAATTGAAGGCATCAAAATAGGCAAGGAAGAGACCAAGTTATCACTCTTTGCAGATGACATGATGGTCTACTTAAAGAAGCCTAGGGATTCAACCAAAAAGCTAATTGAAATAATCAACAACTTTAGCAAAGTTGCAGGATACAAAATAAACCCACATAAATCATCAGCTTTTCTATATATCTCCAACACAGCTCAGCAGCAAGAACTAGAAAGAGAAATCCCATTCAAAATTACCTTAGACAAAATAAAATACTTAAGAATCTATCTCCCGAGACAAACACAGGAATTATATGAACACAACTACAAAAAACTTTCCACACATCTAAAACTAGACTTGAACAATTAGAAGAACATTAACTGCTCATGGGTAGGACAAGCAAATATAATAAAAATGACCATGCTACCCAAACTCATCTATCTATTTAGTGCCATACCCATGGAACATCCAAAATTTTTTTTTACTGATTTAGAAAAAACCATAACAAAGTTCATTTGGAAGAACTAAAGATCAAGGATATCCAGGGAAATAATGAAAAAAAAAAATACAAAGGAAGGGGACCTTGCAATCCCAGATCTCAGACTATATTATAAAGCAGCGGTCATCAAAACAATCTGGTACTGGCTAAGAGACAGAAAGGAGGATCAGTGGAATAGACTGGGGGCAAGCAACCTCAGCAAAACAGTATATGACAAACCCAAAGATCCCAGCTTTTGGGACAAAAATCCACTATTTCATAAAAACTGCGGGGAAAATTGGAGGACAATGTGGTAAATATTAGGTTTAAATCAACACCTCACACCCTACACCAAGATATTTTTCAAAATGGGTGAATGACTTGACCATAAAGAAGGAAACTCTAAGAAAATTAGGCGAACACAGAATAGTATACATGTCAGACCTTTGGGAAGGGAAAGACTTCAATACCAAGCAAGAATTAGAAAGAGTTACAAAATGCAAAATAAATAATCTGGAATACATTAAATTAAAACGTTTTTGTGCAAACAAAACCAATGTAACCAAAATCAGAAGGGTAGCAACAAATTGGGAAACAATCTTCATAAAAACCTCTGACAAATGTTTAATTACTCAAATTTACAAAGTACTAAATCAATTGTATAAAAAATCAAGCCACTCTCCAATTGCTAAATGGGCAAGGGACATGAACAGGCAGTTCTCAGGCAAAGAAATCAAAACTATTAATAAGCACATGAAAAAGTGCTCTACATCCCTTATAATCAGAGAGATGCAAATCAAAACAACTCTGAGGTATCACCTCACACCTAGCAGATTGGCTAACATGACAGCTATGGAAAGTAATGAATGCCAGAGGGGATGTGGCAAAGTGGGGACACTAATTTATTGCTGGTGGAGTTGTGAATTTATCCAGCCATTCTGGAGGGCAATTTGGAACTATGCCCAAAGGGCGATAAAAGACTGTCTGCCCTTTTATCCAGCTATAGCACTGCTGGGTTTGTACCCCAAAGAGATAATAAAGGAAAAACTTGTACAAGAATATTCATAGCTGCACTCTTTGTTGTGGCCAAAAATTGGAAAACGAGGGGATGCCCATCAATTGGGGAATGGCTGAACAAATTGTGGTATATGTTGGCGATGGAATACCATTGTGCTAAAAGGAATAATAAAGTAGAGGAATTCCATGGAGACTGGGACAACTTCCAGGAAGTGATGCAGAGTGAAAGGAGCAGGACCAGGAGAACATTGTACACAGAGACTGATATATTGTGGTACAATTGAAGGTGATGGACTTCTCCATTAGTGGCAATGCAATGTCCCTGAATAATCTGCAGGGATTTAAAAAACACTATCTGCAAGCAGAGGATAAACTGTGGGAGTAAAAACACCCATGAAAAGCAACTGCTTGACTACAGGCGTTGAGGGGATATGACTGAGGAGAGACTCTAAATGAACACTCTAATGCAAATACAAACAACAGGAAAATGGGTTTGAATCAAGAACACATGTGATAACCAGTGGAATCATGCATCGGCTATGGGAGAGGGAAAGGTGGTGGGAGAGGGGTCGGGGAGGAAAAGAAAATGATCTTTGTTTCCAGTGAATAATGTTTGGAAATGTCAAAATAAAATAATGTTTAAAATTAAAAAAAAAAAAAAAGAATTCTTGGTAGGCAGAGTGGAACTGGTTTTCCAAATGCTGACTTGCACAGCAAGGATTTCTTGGAGGTTTTTTTTTTTTTCCTTAGGAGAAGGCTGGTGTTTCTGTTCCCTAGAACACTGAAAAACCCAGTGGCAGGTGAAGTAGAACAGGTTAGAGTTTATGGAATAAGTTTGTTGGGAAATCAACAGAAAAGAGAAAGAGAGAGGCAGTTTTTCCTCTCTGTGTGACTATAGAGTAGGCAGGGACTTTCCAAAGGACCAGTAGCCTTAATAGGCCTAGAAAATACTACGAGTTGGAGGGGTGATCTGAAGGGATATAAGGAAGCAATGAATTTTATACATATGTGTGTGTATGTGTATGGATAATTTTTTAATAGGTTATTTAGCATAGATTCTGGGGATTTAGTTCAGTGATAAGTAGTTATAAATTAGGCCTCAGGGAAGCATGAGCAAGAAGCAAGTTCTTGCAAACTAGTGGGAAGTGGGTAAAAGTTTAGCCCCCTGTTAGATTTAGGGATCCTAATCCTTAGTTTTTGTCACTTTTCCTTACCTTTCTTCAAACCTTCTTCATTATTTATTAAATGGAAGTTTGTTTTCTTTTTTAACATCATTTTTTTTACATCTGTTTCCAACAGTTACACAGAGTTCCCCTCACTTAACATTCCTATATTAATATTACTGGGAGTTCTTATTTGCAACATCCTTGGTGATAGATTACAATGAATATTTCTATATTCCTGACTGTTCCTACTTTATAAATGGAGACTTTTGAACCCTAGACCTCATTCCCCAGAAGTCCTTGTTATTTCCCAGAATTCCCTATAATCTCTCTTGTGTCTCCACATTGGCGAGATCATGTTATTTAACTGGTAGTAACGCCTCCCACTCTTTCTCTTCTTGTTTGATATAGCATCAGCAATGATGGTGATAAGGTGGGGAAAATTTTAAAAATGGCTAACCAGCCACGGGCACATGATTTTTATTTTGTTTCCTCTTTATTCTTTGATTTCTAATGATCCTTAATGAACCTCATAAAATATAATAATTTTATTATTAGAGATATAAATTTTATTTTTGCAGTTTTGGCAACTACTGGTTGGATGAGAACTTCTCTCTCTCTCTCTCTCTCTTTTTTTAAGATAGTCTAGATAATTTTTTAAGCCACATTTCTCCTGAAAAGGATTTTTGTCCACCCCACCCACTCATCCTTCAAAGCCACTTCTCCTAATTCAGCTCTCTCCTGCCACTAAATTCCAGCAGCTTGCATATATTCTTACTCCTGCTACTGCTGCCCACTCCTGCCTCTAGCCATCTACTCCTAACCTTCTGGACCCAGATCACTCAACCAACCTAGTCCTAGCCCCAGCTTCAGTTCCCAGCAACTCTACTCCTGATCTCCCGACTCTCACCCAGATCACTAATCCAACCCCAGGCCTAGCCCCAGGTAACAGGCTGCTGGTAGCTGCCCCTGTGTCTTTGGAATCACAAACCACCTGGTAAGAACTGGGGTGTTCTTTCCTTAGCCAACAATTAGCCTCCAAGGGTCAGGTACCTGGGGGAAGGTGGGAAAGAGAAAGAAGATACTCTTCCAAACAGGAAGTTGATTACAGACATGCCTTATTCTATGAGAGAATAGTACATTGCCTATTTCAAACAGCTTCCAGCTTTAGGATGTTTTTTTCAGGAATGCAATGATCCTTTAACTTATCTTGACTGAGATTCAGAGGAGAAATTCATCTCCTTACAACAACTCTTTTCCATTTGGGCCTGCCCAGTTTAGGATTCCCAAAACCATGTTCTACCTTGTGTAATATTTATAGGGAAAGATGGGGGGATTGGAAAAATAGGGTATAGGAAGGCTTGTAGCAGGGAATGGAGGAGTTTAAGGGAGAGAGGGAATATTGCTACTGGTGAGGCAAAGGTGAGAGATGCTCCCTGCCAAGAGGCAGCAGCAGGGGTATGATAAGGACCATTTGTCATTGAATGACTGATCTGATGTTCAGCTCCCTCTATGCCCAGAAAAGATAGTCCACTTATCTGACTGCTATATTCTAAAAGAGACATTTTAATTACCAGTTTGGTTTGGAGAGATATCAGGGGAAATGGGAAAAGGGAGGTCCCTAAATAAGGTTGGAGTCTTTGTCAGCTTTGTAGCTGAGACCAGGCCTCACAGACTGGTGGAGAGTTTCTCCCTCTCCCATCTATGCTATATCTGTGCTAGTTTTGTCAATTTCAGAATCTTAGCAGTAGACAGAAAGCAACAAGAACAGTTTTAATCTTCAGAGCTGGTTGGGCCTGTGTCTTCAGACTGAACTGAGTAGAGGTACTCCTAATCCAGACTGGGAAGCAAATACTCCTCCTACCTCCAACATCAGGAAGGAAATAAGCCTGGAAGGAAGGAAGTGCTAGACACAAAACTCAACTGCCACTCCCAGTTGCCCCTTCCCCCACCAACTGTAAGTCTTAACAATTTCCTCTCTATGGATATTCCCACTGTTGCTTATTCCAACACAGTGGCAGAAAGTTCAGAACTTTTTCTTGTTTCCTTTCCACACTCACTACGGGAGATTCCACAGTACTGACAAAAGGAATCTCAAAGGATAATTTTAAAAAATGAACTTTAAAGAGACTGGAGGTTATAGTTTTAAGACTTTTCAGACTCCAATGTTTTATAAAAGCCTTTATATTTTATTATATGTTGTGATTGTTTTGTTTAAGATTTAATTGTGTGTAACTTCATATATTAATGTATTCAATACTGTTCTGTTACATTGAATCATTTTAATGTACTGAGTTTTAACTTGATTTCCCCCTATAACTATACTGAACAAACATTGAATAAACCCATATAAAAAAGTTTTGTTTTGTTTTTTCCTCCATTTTGACTTTTTAACTTGTCACATAGAGGATGGATGGACTTCATCAAACTGGATAACAACCTTTGGAAAATTTAATGAGTTAAATATCTAAAATTGATTTTAAGGGATCTTTAGACATGATTTTTAATTTTTTCAACAACTCTGACTATCATTTTGCCTGCCTCTGAATTATTTGTAACAAGAGGTAAGGTCCATTTTAGTAGCTGAAGTGAAGTACAAGTATAATCTCCACCTCCTGATGGGGCATTACAGTCTCATACCAAAGGATCTGGGAAGTTGATCCCAGGGCAGGGCACCACTGCATGGCTTCCCAAAGAGGGACATCTCTCATTTGTAACTCCTCAACTCCACTTTATCCTTTTACCAGGATGATTTCTAGATTATTACTGATATTTTTAGACTCAACAGCAACAGTTCAGAGGTTTGTTTCTTTCTAGATTCCTCTGCCACATTTTTGGTAATGATGGCAGTAATAGGATTTAAAAAACAAAATAACCTCAGCCATCTTTGAAACATTGCTAGATCTGAAAAAAAACATATGACAAGTATTTATTAGCTTCTAATGTTTTTTTTTCCTTTATATGTCATACAGCAGACTCATGTAAAATATGATAGTGGGTTTGTTTGCTATTGTCATTAAATGGGCTATTATGACTTTTGGGATTTTGATACCTTTTGAATGTGCATTTCATGTTTTACTGTTGTTTTTTATAAAAAAAAAACAGTTTGTGAAAATCATTTGCTTGTACACACAGTGGATCATGGCCAGGTTTGAAGAGGAAATGATCTCACTGAGAAATCTTTGTATTCTACTTTTCCTTAGCTGACATAGTGTGTAAATGCTTATAAGCTATATTTTTAATTTTTAAAACTCTTATTATTGTTTTTTTTCTTGCATGTACAATATACTATTTCAGTTTTAAAATTTTTATCTACTTTTTGTATTTGAAGCACATGTCACCGGTATTGAGAAGATTTTCTTTAACTTTTTTGATTTTGCAGTAATATAACTTTAAAATATATTTGCTCTAATGTCAATGCATACCCAAAAAGCTTTAGACTATAAAAATAATTCCATTGATTGTTTTTTTTAATACATTTTATTTGATCATTTCCAAGCATTATTCGTTAAAGACATAGATCATTTTCTTTTCCTCCCCCCCACCCCCCATAGCCGACGCGTAAGTCCACTGGGCATTAGATGTTTTCTTGATTTGAACCCATTGCTTTGTTGATAATATTTGCATTAGAGTGTTCATTTAGAGTCTATCCTCTGTCATGTCCCCTCAACCTCTGTATTCAGGCAGTTGCTTTTTCTCGGTGTTTCCACTCCCATAGTTTATCCTTTCCTTATGAATGGTGTTTTTTTCTCCTGGATCCCTGCAAGTTGTTCAGGGACATTACACCGCCACTAATGGAGAAGTCCATTACATTCGATTATACCACAGTGTATTAGTCTCTGTGTACAATGTTCTCCTGGCTCTGCTCCTCTCGCTCTGCATCACTTCCTGGAGGTTGTTCCAGTCTCCATGGAACTCCTCCACTTTATTATTCCTTTGAGCACAATAGTATTCCATCACCAACATATACCACAGTTTGTTCAGCCATTCCCCAATTGACGGGCATCCCCTCGTTTTCCATTGATTGTTTTAAAAAAATATGGGACTTTGCTTAATGATTCTGTCTGATTCCAGGACAAGAGAATACAAAAGAGTCATTGCACAGTGCCAAAGAAGCATAAAGCTAAACTTCATAGTGCCAATTGAGCACAAGTTCAAAGAGAACAACCAATCCCTATGGGATTGATGAAAAATTTGAGCCATGACAAGAGGACTTGAACTTGTTTGGGGTTCAAGATTGCAGCCATTTAATATGTGTTAAAGGCAGGTCTTCCTTATCCCAGATTCTACCAAGTATCTCAAATTTGGCTTCTACCTGGCTCCTATAATCTAGTCCCTTTTCTGTCTTTCATGGTATGGTAAACTTTCTATAGTCCTGGCTACTAACTGGGTAAATGTGTAATTGATTAAGTTTTTTTAATTGGACCCTGATTCAAGGACCTTTTATAGATTTATTTTCCTTAACTTAGAAATTTTTACACATAAGAATTTGATAGTCTATATTTCATCCACAAATTATTTCCTCTTTTATTTGGATTTTTAAAATATTTTTTATTTCTCTTGCCAATTGATTCATATGCCTCATAACTCAGCCATCAATTCCTAAGTAATCCCTGTGTTTTTCAATCACCCTCTTTAGGGGAGGGATGTATAATTATTATTATTATAAATTGCAAAGTTTAAATTCCTTTTGAGAGTAATTTTAGGATAAGAAACATGCTACCTCTCCAAATCCAGAAGTAAACTGTTTGGAGAAGATGCCATGAAGATGCCTCCACAGACCACAAGCTGCACCAGAAGATCCAGAGTGAACTTTGGGATGTGGTGATTTGGACTGTGTGGGGTTCAATGCATTTGTTTTGTATGTATACTCTTATGCCAAAGGGGACTGCCCCTTAACTGACTTTTTATCAATGTGCCTAGCAATTATTGGTTTTGTTTTCTTTTCCTCTTATCCTCAAATTATTGTAATTTCATAGCTGGTATGTTTAAAAGATCCACTGGAGAGATTAGTCTTCTGTGGGTCTCAGGGTGGAATATATAAATGGAAATTTTGAACCCTAGACTTCATTCCCCAGAAGTCCTTGGTATTTTCCAGAGTTCCCTATAATCTCTCTTGTGTCTACACATTGGTGAGATCATGTTATTGATATTTAACTGGCAGTAACACCTCCCGCTCTCTCTCTCTCTTCTTGAATTATGTAGCATCAGCAGTGATGGTGGTAAGGTGGGGAAAATTTGAAAAATTGCTAACCAGCCACGGGCATGTGATTTTTAGTTTGTTTCCTTATTATTCCTTGATTTCTAATGTTCCTTAATAAACATTATAAAATATAACAATTTTATTATTACAGATATAATTCAATTTTTACACTATTTATAACATTTGTTTCAACTTTATTTGTAACATTCTTGTAAATAAATTACGAGCAATAGGACCTGAAAAAAAATCTTTAGGCTCTTCTCTCCTTGCCATATCAAGGCACAGTAGATAGGTAGAGTGCTGGGTCTGGATTCAGGAATATTTGAGTTTAAGTCTGGCCTCAAACACTTACTAGAGGTGGGCTCTGGATTCAGCAATTCACTTAACTTCCATTTGCCTTAGTTTCTCAAATTGTAAAATGGAGAAAATAATAGCATCTCCCTTGCAGTGTTGTGGTGAGATTCAAATGAGATAATAGCACAATGCCAATTACATAGTAGACATTATATAAATGCTCATTCTATTCTCTTCGCCCTACCCCTTGCTGTGGCACCTGTTTGGAGGTCATCCAAATGAAATAATGTACAGAATACTGTAATTTGGAAGACCTGAGTTCAAATCCAGACTCAGAGATTTATTTGGTGTTGCCCAGGGTAAGTCACTTCACCTCTGTTTGCCTCAATTTCATCAATTGTAAAATAAGGAAAATAATAGTATTTATTTTCCAGGGTTGTTGTGAAGATGAGATTAGATAATATTTTTAAAGTACTTAGTACAGTGCCTGTCACATAGTAAGTTGTCATTATTCAGTTGTTGTTCAATTATGGCCAATTATTCATGATTTCATTTCAGGATTTCTTGGCAAAGATCCTGTGATTTGCTATTTTCTTTTCCAGCTGATTTATAGATGAGGAAACTGAGGCAAACAGGGTTAAATGACTTGCCAACTGAGGCCAATTTAAACTTATGAAAATGGGTCTTCCTGATACCTAGATCTGGCACTTTATCCATTGTACTAACTAGCTACACTATACTACTAACATAACACTATTTATACTGTAAGTAGGAACTTAATGAATGTGTGATCCCTTTCCTTCCCCTTAATCTTTTCTCTGATATGGATAAGTGAGGTAGAAAGAATATAATTTGCCTCTAAATAATCATCAAATGTTGTGTAGATGAATGGAATAGGTAGTATGGTAAAGACATAAGTTTCCCACTGTTCAAAGTGGTAAAATAGAGTTTGGACAGGAGGCGGCTAGGTGGCTGAGTGGATTGAGGCACATGTGTAGAGATGAGAGTTCCTGGGTTCAAATGTGGACTCAGACACTTTCTAGCTATATGACACTGGAAAATCATGTAATCCCCATTGTCTAGCCCTTATTGCTCTTCTGTTTCTGAACCAATACATAGTATTTATTCTAAGATGGAAGGTAGGAGTTTAAAAAAAGAAAAGAAATAAGTGCTGGATAGCAACCTATTGAAAAATCTGTAGAAGGGATTCCTGTGTGGTTTAGGAGGTTGGACTAGACAATCTCCGGTACCCTCCAAATGTAGCATTCAGAATATCTCTGGTTCAACTAGAAGTAATGGCTTTTATTCAGACACAAACTTTGGAAAAGTCTTCATTCAGATATATTAGGCATGTAATATGCACCTTAGTCTCAGAGAAATTTAGTGAATTATGAGCCATTTTTTAAAAAGAAACCTTACCTTTTTTCTTAGAATCACTACTGTGTATTAATTCCAAGGCAGAAGAGTTATAAGAGCTAAGCAATGGGGGTTAAGTGACTTGCTCAGGGTCACACAGCTAGGAAGTGTCTGAGTCCAGATTTAAACCCAGAACATCCCATCTCTAGGCCTTGCTCCCAAGCCACTCAAGCCACCCAGTTGCCCCCAATTCTGGGCCTTCTTATATCTTAGAGATTGCACTAAACTGTTTCCATATAATTCACTTGCAAACCTAATAGGACATATTAATTCATTCTTTCATTCATTTGTTCATTCATTCATTTATGTACTATTACTTAATCATCTACAGTAAGCAAGGCATTGTGCCCGTTGCTATGAAAAATGCAAATATAAGATAGGGCATGGTGCTTGTCTTCATGGCCCTTAAAGTCGCATAGCTAAGCCATTAATAGATAATTATAATACATAAAACTACATAGTAAGCACTTGTGACAAGGAAATCACTTTAAAAGACTGATATATATTAATTTAAGGTCGCCAAGGAATTCAGCTATGTAATTCCTAAATGAAAACTCAAGTCAGCAGTCAAACTTTTATGGAGTTTTTAATTACAAACAGGAGGAAGAAAGGTATTAGAGACAGAGACAGAGAGAGAGAAAGAGAGAGAGAGAGAGAGAGAGAGAGAGAGAGAGAGAGAGAGAGAGAGAGAGAGAAGAGAGAGAGAGAGAGAGAGAGAGAGAGAGAGAGAGAGAGAGAGAGAGAGAGAGAGAAAGTGGAGAGAAGGGAATAGGGCTTAAATACCCCCTCTGTTTAGGCTGGGCCAAAGGCCCAAGCCCTTAGATAGCTGAGGCAAAGAAAAGAGATCAGCCCCTATCACTCACGTGACCAAAATGGAGAAACCGTCTCAGGGGCCTCCACCTCCAGCCTCCTTCAGAGCAAGCCCTCCTCTCAGACCTCTCCAGGAGCTCTCCCTCCAGGACCTCTCTCCTCTCAGACTCCTTCAGAGCAAAGCTTCTCAGAGCAAAACCTCCTCCCAGAGCAAAACCTCCTCTTCTCCTCAGACCTCGCTATCTTTAAGGACACCATCTAAGTCCCCTCCCGTCAGTTCTCACATCTACCAATCACTTTTGATGTCTCCCCTGTGCCAATGGTGGCTCTAGCTTAACCCAGGACCGCCCAGAGGTTTGTTTCCTTTGCACATGTCTGTTGAAGGTCATATTCTCAAATAATTAAATCTTGATCTTTGCTGCAGCCCTTCCTAAATCCTGTTAGACTGAGTAGGGTGGAGATTGTAAGTTCCAAGACCTGGTTCTGTCATTCCAAGTATCTCTATTGTATCAATTCTAAAACCAATCATGACTCAAAGAACTTCCTGTTCTATGATTAAGCATAGGTCAAAACCCTTTCCATTGTTTAGCAAAAGGTTTCTGTCCTAAAGTAGTCTTAAGTAGGGAGGAGAAGGATCCTCCCATGCCAAGGAATTTCACATTCCAATAGAGTTCTTACTATCAGTAGGAATTTTTTCAAGTATGAAATTTCCCAATGGGGAAATTTCCAACATTCATAAGTCTAAGAAATGTTAAGGTTTACACACTTTGGAAAATGATATTTTAGTGATCTTTGAGGTCACAGAAAATCTAGGTCATATGCTGATGATGAGGACTAGGGAGGTCTTCATGGTAGAGGTGGCCTAAGGATGGGAAGTTAAATGAGAAATAGAATGAGTTAGAATTCACCATGTAAAGGAGACAATTATAATGAAGTGGAAAATGTTGGTTTTGTTATCTGAGGACCTGAGTTCAAATCCTAGCTTTGCCACTTCCTAGAATTGTAACCTTGGGCAAGAAACTTAACTTTTGCCTCTCTATCCTTCTTTTTCTGAGAACATTGGAATAAATGACCTCAAATATTCTTTCAATCTTGGATCTTTGAAGTAGTTTAGGTAAAGGGAACAGTTTAATTAAAGGCAAGTTATAGAGGCTGGATGCTGACCCTTTCCTGACTCTGATAAGTGTAAGGATGATATTAGAAAATAAGTATTGTTTTATTAGTTTAGGGATACAAAGTAAAGTGCTGACTTGAGAAAAAACTGGAGTTGCAAGCAGTGCTGAGAGAACATGTTAATTTCAGATGTTAACAGAATCATTTTTCTGTGTCAATTACTCTCTCTGGCAGTTGGCAGAGACACACACACTCAGGGGTTCCCTCTCAAGGCAGAAGAAGGTAATATCTTTGCCTCTCTCTCTCTCTCTCTCTCTCTCTCTCTCTCTCTCTCTCTCTCTCTCTCTGTCTAAGGGAAAGATCTGAAGGAGCTTAGTGTTTTCCTTTCTCAACTTGGGGAATACTATTGATTATCTATTGTGGTTTTTATAGATTGATTTAACTCTGAGAAGACCAAAGAAAAACCTGGTCTTTGGTTTGGACTCTGAGTCTTAAAAGACTCAGAGTCCTAATGACTCTTGTTGAGACTCAACCAGCTAGTCTTTCCTATTTTATAATTTGAAGGCAAAGTTAAGAATTAGAAGGATAATAGTGATAGTTTTTATTTAGATAGTATAAATTTGGGTTAGTCAGATCAGGTAGGAGTACTATAGCCTGTGAAACATAGGAGAAGTGGTTCCTTACAGAACCAGGGAACTTATTTGGGTGGATTTAGAATCCCTTAGAATTAGAAATCCTTTTTTATCCTCATATAAATATTTTATTTTTATAATAAGAGTCTCTTTAGTGTCCTTTTGCCTGGCCCTGAAGGGAAGTTCACATTTGAGCTTCACTTCATCACTGAAGATACCAGTATTTTTGGGTTATCCTATTTGTATTTATGTACCTTGCCATCATCATTTATTTTTATAAATCAGTATATAACATATAGTAAGTATGTTTATTATATGGCATTCATGGAGGCCATACCTCTCAGAAAACACAAACATGATACACTTTTTTCTAGGTAAGTCATCTAACAAGTTAAACCACCTAAAGAGCTCTAAACAATTCAAAGATAAGGGAGCCCTCAGGAGACCTGACTTGATACCCTCTAAATCTCATACATCATCAAACTGCATATTCTCATCTCTATAACTATATAATCATGATGGAGATGGAGAGGCTGATTTAGGAGGTGATGATAGTGGCGGTTTTCAAATTATTAGAAATCCGATGCCCTTAGAATCATATCTAAATAGACAGAAATGGAGATAGGAAAGTGTCTATGATTTCATTGACTAAGGCAATTCCATCTCCCAAAGCAATCCACCATTTGCCTTGTCATACATAGTCTTAGAGTCTTGCTTAGGGAATTGAAAGCTTAAATGATTTTCATAGGGTCACACAGTTAATATGGGTTGTAGGCACAATTTGAAACTAGGTCTCCCTTACCCCAAGTTCAACTTTCTAGACACAATGCCAAGCTGCCTTTCTCACCAAATAGAACAATATGAATATAGTTATAGAAATATAAATACAAGCCTCTTATGGTAAATTGCCACCCACTCCAGTTATTATTTGCTACCAGCAACTTCCCCCAGTATTTTTTTGCTCTTTCCTTTACCTAGACTTCTCTGTAATGATTGTTGTTCATTGATATATTCAAAGATTCAAAGATTCCATGATCCTGGAATTCTAAGAGTATATGATCACAATTTCTCTGGTTCTAAGAATCTGTGTCTGTAAGATTCTGAGATTTTAATTCAGGAATCCAAAGTCTATGAATAGATGATTCTAAAATTCTCTGACTCCAATTTAACTAGAGACCAAGTTCCAAATAGAGTGGGAGCTATAAATACCTGCTCTCCCTTGCTTGCTTCCAGCCATCATCTGTATAGTGGAGGCAGAGAGGACAGAGAGTTCTGGATGGAGTTTTCATATTCCCTTGACATTTCCCCCCTCCCCTATTTACTTGGCCAGCTGGGGCAAGATCTTCTAGAAGACTATTCACTTTCCAGCACCATTAATCCATGATTAGATATACATCTTTGCTTCCCATCAGGCAGGTAGTGAATTGTGCTATTATGCAGAGGAAAGAGTGTTTTTCAATGATCACTGGGGAGAAGGTGGGGGGGGAGGATAAAAAAAATAACAGTGCCAGGCGGAGAATCAATTTACACTGAAGAACCCTTGGCCATCCATCTCTGTTTACTAGTAATTTAGGCCTCCGAAGTCAGGCAGACAGCAGCTCAAGAAGGCAGCACTCGCCAGGGCTTGGGCTGAATAATGCAGCTCTTGAAGGCCAGGGTCATTATCTCTGGGAAAGCCGCTCACAGCCAAGCAGAGAAAGATATATAGTGTGGATGCAAGAAGAGCAATATTTTCATTTCAAATGTGTGTGCAAGGGTGGTGGCGGGCCATAGATCCCCAGAGATGACATCATCATCTATTGCCCTGGTTGGACAGTGCTTTGGGTTGTATCCTGGTGTGTGGTGTGGGCAGGTTCTGCCTGGGAACCTAAATCATTGAAGGGAATTGGCCCTAGTGTAATCACCTAAACCTGTAGATAGAGCCTAATAGTTCTAGCTCATGCATCTGGGTACTGATTAAAAGCTAACTAGTCTATTGATATCATTCTATGGAAAAGAGAGAGGAATGTGTCTTATCTAATCTTTTAGACCTCCTTCAGTACCTGACACATTGTTTGGTACATAAGGACAAAGTACGTCAAAGAGGAAAGTCAGTGAATTAGACCTATTCAGAGATAAGGTATATCCACTGATATGATTTGTTTAAGTGAGTTTCAAGGAAGAAGGCAGTGGCAACCAAAACTGTCATTTGTCCCTTAGGTGCCCAGAATAGTCAATGACTAAATTGATCACGGATTTTAGAGAAAGAGCTCAAATTAGAATCAATGATTGGATCTAAGTCAGAGTCCTGATTAAGAAAAAAAAAATAAACAGAAGTCATTATATAAGGAATTGGAGCTACATGTGAAAATCAAGTGCCCAAGAGGTCAAAGAATCAATGAGGCTTATGATTCATCTGGGATCAAAACAGAGGATATCTGGGATCAGAACAGCTGATTTAGAATCCAAAATTTACTGCTTACCCTGAGGGTAGCATTAGGGAAATCCACCTATGTGGGGTTCAGTTTCCTCTTCTATAAAGAAATTCCTTCAGCTCTAAGTCCTTTGATTTAATAATCATAATTTAGCCTAGAAATAATAAGCTGCACTATCAAAGGTTTTGGTAAAAACTGAACAATGCCATTTTTCTTCTAGGGGCTCTAATCTTTTTGCTATAGGGGTCTCCCATCTTTCTATGCCTCTCTAGACAATGACTACATCTACCTTTACCTCAGAACTTTAATTTCCTTCTCCATTCAGAATCCCGGGATCTGAGTCAAAATCCAAATACTACTTATTTGCCTTTGTGACCTTGGGTAAAGTGAATTAACCTTTCTGGAAGTCAAGGTCTGGAGCAATATATAAGGAGAGATGTTCTAGATCAGAGATTCTCAATTTTTTTTTTTTACACAGGGGACCAGTTCACTATCTCTCAGACTGTTGGAGGGGCATACAAAAAAAAAAACAACTACGAAAAAATCTGTATATCACTGTCTGGGATAGTGGAGGCTACAGTGTAGCCCAGTATAGCTATAATGGGCCCATCATACCTTGAAAAGGTCCATCACCACAACCACTATATTAGGCAACAGTATACACAGTGCGGAATCCCCTCCCCCAGATCACTGCTCACCATGATTATGTCTTCCATTGATCAGCCACATAATCCTTTGCACAGTGCTTCATTCTCATTCAGTTACTCTCAGTACAAGGTACCACACAAAGGATTATGTCACCAGAAGTAGTGCAGTACATGAGCAATGCCTCACTTTGTGGTGCTGCCACATACAGTGCTCCTCTCACTGACCACTAATGAAAGAGATGTTCCTTCCAGAAGTGTGATGGGGGCCAGATAAGTGGCCTCAGGGGGCTGCATGTGGCCCATGGGCCATAGTTTGAGGACCCCTGGTCTAGATGAACTTATAAATTCCTTCATGTTGTAAATCTATGGTATTGTGATGCTATAAAAAGACACAGTAGAGGAGACTTGCGGTCAAGATGGCGGCTTAGAGGAAGCAAAAGTTCAGACCTCTGCAATCCCTTCCTTACCAATCACAAACTGAATGCTCCCAGGACACCGAAATCCAAACTGAACAACAGGATAGACCTGGGAAACCCTCGTCTTGGACCTGGATCAAAAGGTACAGCCCCGCAAAAGCCAGAACCCTAGATCACACAGATCTAAGGAGTAGGCATAAGGAAGGTCCCAAGACCCACCCCTCCAACCCAGAGTGCTGAGCCCATGGTAGCAGCAGGAACCTCAAGGCCAGCAAAAGGGCCTCAGGGATGGCTATTCTGAAGGACTCACCTTGAAAGCAACTTGAGCCAGTCTACAGGGTGCCCAACACAGACAGCAGGGAAACATAGAGAGAAGGGGGAAGCCTGTAACCCCCTGGCTGGGTCCTTCCATCTGAGTCTCAAGGGAGGCTCCAGCTTTAGGGCACCAGCTCAACCCAATCCCATCAAGAGCCCTCAGCTTCTGAAAGGACAGAAACCTCAGGGCCGGCAAAGGGGTTACTCTGAAGGGCTTACCTTGAAAGCAACCTGGGCCAGTCTCCGGGCATTCAACACAGATTGTGGAGGAGGAGGTTTTTTGGTTCGGGGATCATTAAGCCCACACCAGCTGAACATAATCCCATCAGGATCCCTCAGAACCCAGGGAGGCCAGGACCCTTCCCCCCTTAGAGAGCAGGGTCTTCCAAAAGAACAAAGACCTCAGGGCCAGAAAAGGGGTTGCTCCATAAGGGCATTCCTTGAAAGTAACCTGGGCTAGTCTCAGGGCACTCAACACAGACTGTAGAAAAAAGGTTTTTTTTCTTTCTTTCTTTCTTTTTTTTTTTGCTTCCGGGCTCATTCAGCCCAACCCAGGTGAACCTAATCCCATCAAGAGCCCTCAGAGCCCAGGGAGGCCACGACCCCTCCCCCCTTAGAGAGCAGGGTCTTCTGAAAGAACAGAAACCTAGAGGCGGAGTCAAGATGGTGGCCCAGAAGGAGCATACACCTGGCAGCCTGGCCAGAGCTTTGGAGATCCTCCATATTTGCTCCAGCCATCGGGGGAGTGTAGAATTCAGAGCAAACTCAGCCCAAAAAAAGCTGAACTTAATCCCATCAAAAGTCTCCAGAACACAGGGAAGCCCAGGCTCCCCACCCAACCTCAATAACTGCTAGACTTTAAGCCAATCAAAAGCCTTCAGAGGACAGGGAAGCTCAAACCCCCAACAACCCTTCCCCAAAGACTACACCAAGAGATCTGTTAAATCTCCAAGAGGGGAGACTGATAGAAGTGCCCAAAAAACAAACAAAAAAAAATAGAGGAAGAAGAGCACAGATAAATACGGGAAGTAAAGAAGGGGTGAATTTGAGCAAAACAACAGAAAAAGAAGAAAGAAACTACAACAGACAGCTACTATTCAGCAAATGGAACAGAGGGGGAGAGATCAGCAAACAATAAACCAGAAATCACAGCGAATTGGATACATGCTGTGGAAGAACTCAAAGCACCACTAAGAGAGGCTGATGACAATTGGGAAAAGAACTTAAAAATTAAGATATGTCATCTGGAAACAGAGGCACTTGAACTAAAACGAGAAAATAGTGTATTGAAAGCCAAAATCAACCAGCTGGAAAATGAGGCAAAGGAGATGAAAGATGAAGCAAAGGAGATGAAAGACGAGGTAAAGAGGATGAAAGATGATCTTCAAAGAAAATCAGACCAGAGGGAAAAGGATGACCAAAAAGCCAGAGAGGAAATCCAATCTTTAAGAACCAGAATACAATAAATGGAATTAAGTGACCTCAAAAGGCAGCAGGACACTATAAAACAAAACAAAAAGAATGAAAAAATTGAGGAAAAGGTGAATCATCTCATTCACAAAACAGACGATTTAGAAAATCTTTCAAGAAGAGACAATTTAAGAATAATTGGACTACCAGAAAACCACAACAAAAGAAAAAGCCTGGACATAATATTAGAGGAAATTATCCAGGAAAACTGTCCTGAGATCCTAGAACAAGAGGGGAAAGTGGAGATTGAAAGAATCCACAGATCACCCCCTGTATTTAATCACCAACTGACAACACCAAGAAATGTTATAGCCAAATTCAAAAACAATCAGATGAAAGAAAATATATTACAAGCTGCCAAGAAGAAGCCATTCAGATACCATGGAAACACAGTGAGGTTAACACAGTATCTGGCTGCATCCACACTGAAGGACCAAAAGGCATGGAATACGATATTCTGGAAAGCAAGGGAACTAGGTCTACAACCAAGAATAAAATACCCATCAAAACTGACTGTATTCTTACAGGGGAAAGTATGGTCATTCAACACAACAGAAGAGTTCCAAGAATTCATAAATAAAAGACTATACCTGAACATAAAATCCGATGTCGAACCACAGAAATCAAGAGAATCATCAAAAGGTAATTAAAAAAGAGGGGAAAAAAACAAACAAAACAACAACAAATTTTTTTTACATTATTTTATTAGGTTGTTTCCATACATTATTCATTGAAAACAAAGATCATTTTCTTTTCCTCCCCTCTCCCCCCACATTTCCCTCATCCATAGCCGATGCACGATTCCACTGGTTAACACATGTGTTGTTGACTCGAATCCATTTCCCTGTTGTTGGAATTTGCATTATAGTGTTCATTTAGAGTCTCTCCTCAGTCTTATCCCCTCCAACCCTGTAGTCAAGCAGTTGCTTTTCATCGGTGTTTTTACTCCCACAGTTTATCCTCTGCTTGCAGATAGTGTTTTTTAAATCCCTGCAGATTGTTCAGGGACATTGCATTGCCACTAATGGAGAAGTCCATCACCTTCAATTGTACCACAATATATCAGTCTCTGTGTACAATGTTTTCCTAGTTCTGCTCCTTTCACTCTGCATCACTTCCTGGAGGTTGTACCAGTCTCCATGGAATTCCTCTACTTTATTATTCCTTTTAGCACAATAGTATTCCATCACCAACATATACCACAATTTGTTCAGCCATTCCCCAATTGACGGGCATCCCCTCGTTTTCCAATTTTTGGTTACAACAAAGAGAGCAGCTATGAATATTTTTGTACAAGTCTTTTTGTCCATTATCTCTTTGGGGTACAGACCCAGCAGTGCTATGGCTGGATCAAAGGGCAGACATTCTTTTATCGCCCTTTGGGCATAGTTCCAAATTGCCCTCCAGAATGGTTGGATCAGTTCACAACTCCACCAGCAATTAATTAATGTCCCTACTTTGCCACATCCCCTCCAGCATTCATTACTTTGCATAGCTGTCATGTTAGCCAATCTGCTAGGTGTGAGGTGATACCTCAGAGTTGTTTTGATTTGCATCTCTCTGATTATAAGAGATGTAGAGCACTTTTTCATGTGCTTATTAATAGTTTTGATTTCTTTGGCTGCGAACTGCCTGTTCATGTCCCTTGCCCATTTGTCAATTGGAGAATGGCTTGATTTTTTGTACAATTGATTTAGGTCTTTATAAATTTGAGAAATTAAACCTTTGTCAGAGGTTTTTATGGAGATTGTTTCCCAATTTGTTGCTACCCTTCTGATTTTGGTTACATTGGTTTTGTTTGTACAAAAAATTTTAATTTAATGTATTCCAGATTATTTTGCATTTTGTAACTCTTTCTAATTCTTGCTTGGTTTTGAAGTCTTTCCCTTCCCAAAGGTCTGACATGTATACTATTCTGTGTTCGCCTAATTTTCTTATAATTTCCTTCTTTATGTTCAAGTCATTCACCCATTTTGAATTTATCTTAGTGTAGGGTGTGAGGTGTTGATCTAAACCTAATCTTTCCCACATTGTCCTCCAATTTTCCCAGCAGTTTTTATGAAATAGTGGATTTTTGTCCCAAAAGCTGGGATCTTTGGGTTTGTCATATACTGTCTTGCTGAGGATGCTTGCCCCCAGTCTATTCCACTGATCTTCCTTTCTGTCTCTTAGCCAGTACCAAATTGTTTTGATGATCGCTGCTTTATAATATAGTCTGAGATCTGGGTCTGCAAGACCCCCTTCCTTTGTATTTTTTTTTTCATTATTTCCCTGGATATCCTTGATCTTTTGTTCTTCCAAATGAACTTTGTTAAGGTTTTTTCTAAATCAGTAAAAAAAAATTTTTGGAAGTTCCACGGGTATGGCACTAAATAGATAGATGAGTTCGGGTAGGATGGTCATTTTTATTATATTGGCTTGTCCTATCCATGAGCAGTTAATGTTCTTCCAATTGTTCAAGTCTAGTTTTAGTTGTGTGGAAAGTGTTTTGTAGTTGTGTTCATATAGATCCTGTGTTTGTCTCGGGAGATAGATTCCTAAGTATTTTATTTTGTCTAAGGTAATTTTGAATGGTATTTCTCTTTCTAGTTCTTGCTGCTGAGCTGTGTTGGAGATATATAGAAATGCTGATGACTTATGTGGGTTTATTTTGTATCCTGCAACTTTGCTAAAGTTGTTGATTATTTCGATTAGCTTTTTGGTTAAATATCTAGGATTCTTTAAGTAGACCATCATGTCATCTGCAAAGAGTGATAATTTGGTCTCCTCCTTGCCTATTTTAATGCCTTCAATTTCTTTTTCTTCTCTAATCGCTACTGCTAGTGTTTCTAATACAATGTCAAATAATAGAGGTGATAATGGGCATCCTTGTTTCACTCCTGATCTTAGTGGGAATGGATTTAGTTTATCCCCATTGCAGATGATATTAGTTGATGGTTTTAGATATATACTGTTTATTATTTTTAGGAATGACCCTTCTATTCCTATGCTTTCTAGTGTTTTTAGTAGGAATGGTTGTTGTATTTTATCAAAGGCTTTTTCTACATCTATTGAGATAATCATGTGGTTCTTGTTGGTTTGCTTGTTGATGTGGTCAATTATGTGGATAGTTTTCCAAATGTTGAACCAGCCCTGCATCCCTGGTATAAATCCTACTTGATCATGGTGAATGACCCTTATGATCACTTGCTGGAGTCTTTTTGCTATTATCCTATTTAAGATTTTTGCATCTATATTCATTAGGGAGATTGGTCTATAATTTTTTCTGTTTTTGGCCTGCCCGGCTTTGGAATTAGTACCATGTTCGTGTCATAAAAGGTGTTTGGTAGAACTCCCTCTTTGCTTATTATGTCAAATAGTTTGTATAGTATTGGGATTAACTGTTCTCTGAATGTTTGATCGAATTCACTGGTGAATCCGTCAGGCCCTGGGGATTTTTCTTAGGAAGTTATTTGATGGCCTGTTGGATTTCTTTTTCTGATATGGGATTATTTAAGAAAACTATTACTTCTTCTTTTAATCTAGGCAATTTTTATTTTTGTAAATATATCACCTAGGTTGGTATATTTATTGCCATATAGTTGGGCAAAGTAGTTTTTAATGATTGCCTTAATTTCTTCTTCATTGGAGGTGAGATCCCCCTTTTCATCCTTGATGCTGTTAATTTGCCTTTCTTCTTTCCTTTTTTTAATTAGATTAATCAGTACTTTGTCTATTTTGTCTGTTTTTTCAAAGTACCAGCTTCTAGTCTTGTTTATTAGCTCAATAGTTCTGTCACTTTCGATTTTATTAATTTCTACCTTAATTTTTAGGATCTCTAGTATGGTTTTCTTCTGGGGGTTTTTAATTTGTTAAAATGGAGCTAGGTAAAGATAGAGGAGGTCTCCATGATGTGGGTGTTGTTACCAGGAACCCATGAACGATGACATATAATTGCTTGGGATAGAATTTATACAAGACAATCAGATTGTCCTGTCAAGTAAAATTGATTTAGAGTTGCCTTTTTCTGTTTTCTG